>NC_048906.1:4896347-4929785 GCF_011077185.1 Oxyura jamaicensis
AGAAAGAAAGAAAGAAAGAAAGAAAGAAAGAAAGAAAGAAAGAAAGAGAAATAAAGAAAGAAAAAGAAAGAGAAAGAGAGAGAGAGAAATAAAGAAAGAGAGAAAGAAAAAAAGAAAGAAAGAGAAAGAGAGAGAACCCCCCTTTTGAAAGCCTTAAACCTGTCTCTTTATCTCCCTAATCTGTATTTCCCCCCCAAAGCCTCTTTCTGTACGGGATGAAAGCAGATTTCTCCTCTTTATTTTCGTTTTCTGTGTCCTTTAGGAAGGCATTTGCTCGAGACTAATTGAATTTTCTGCCCATGGAGAGAAAGACACGACACAGAGTGAGTTAAAGTCCGACACCAGGACAGGGCGCAGGAGCCGTGTTAACTGGTGTGGGGGACAGCCCCTCACTTAACAAAAGTGTTTAATTCTGTCCCCTCTTGTTAAGAGGGGGCGGAAGGAGGGGATATTTATTCTGTTCCTTTCTCAAGGTTTTTCCTTTCGGGTCACAAAGTGCCCCCCACGCTCCCGGCCCCCCTCCTCTCCCCGCTTTTGTGGCAGCAGCAGCTGGTGGGTTGCAAAGGGGACAGGCTTTGTCTTTTGACACACTCGAGCATTTCTGTGCAGAGCTGGGGAAACCTTTCCCTTCCCCACCTCTCGCGTTTCCGGGCGAGGCGGAGGGAGCGAGGAGTTGCTGCGATGCACGTTAGGGGACGAAGCGGCACAAAGGAGCGGGGCTGCGGCGAGCAGATGGCCGTGGGCACCGGGAGGGGTGGCTGGGAGCACCAGCAAGGTTTGTGTCGAGGAGAAAGGGATGCGAGAGGAGAGAGCAGGGACTGCACCAACAAGGAGACTTCTTCTGGACACTTGTCACCCAGGGACAGGCCCTGGTTAATTTTCTGGCTGCGACACGTGGAGGATTGGCTTGGTTTGTGCTACAAGTCCATAAGCAGAGGTCCTTTTTCTGCAGCAGCTCCCTCACAAGCTCCCCAAAGGGTGCGCAAACCCTTCAGCTTCTCCACCCCTCCTCCAGGGATGGGGCATCAGGGCTGGGCTGGGTGCGATTCTGCCACATTTGACACCAGGACTGCTGCTGTTAGGCGTGAGGAACATCGAGGTGTCACCTAGTGGGGGTGGCCTGGGGCTGGCTGGGATCAGGCTCCTCATAGGCATGAGCAGGAACTTGAGCCACCCCACAGGCACAACTTGCCTGCACCCCTGCTCTGCCACGTGGGTTTGCAGCCTGTGAACGGCCCTGAAGCTTCGTCCTCAACAAAGCTGTTCTGAAAAGCTGCAAGCTGCTTTGGGTGGCACCGGCCATTTACCCGAAGCTTTGGGAAATGGCTGCTTCCACACGAGCTTTCAGGAGAGTCCTTATGAGTGGAAAATAGATAGACACATTCATTATCCAAATTGTCTTATTTTTGTGGTGACTCTTGAGCAAAGCCACTTCTGAGGCTGTCCTAATTGCTTTGCAATAGAGCGGAGATAAATATTTATCAAACAGCTGCATCAGGAAACCACATTTCAGAGAACCTGCATGGGGCGATGCGTCTCGGGAAGGATGAGTCTGAGTGGTTTCACCTCGCTGACCTGCCAGGCTTCCTCCCGCGCACGAGGCAGAGTTTCGCCAAGCCCAGACCCACTCCATCACCCAGAGCTGGCCGTGAAGAGCTTTGGGGGAGCAGCTCTTCTTCATGCTCGAGTCCCTCCGTTGCTCCATCCCATTGACCCACTGTTTTCTAACACCTTTTCTTCCTCTGACTTCACGGCTCTGCTTGCTTTCTATTAAAAACCCCAGAGATGTGGCTCCCTCTGGGAGCCCAAGTGCTAAAAGAGGCCTGCATGCAAATGTTTAGCTGCACTATTATTAGCGCAGGCACATCCAACCAGATGGCAACGTGTCTAGGTCCTGCTGTGCAAAAACTGGCTCCTCGGCATGAACCAGGCAGGGACAGAGCTCCGGGATCGCTCCCCGAGGTCGCAGAGCACTGTGCCGAGGCAGCAGGGCACCTGGGGCGAGGGCTCCAGCATCGTGCCCATGTGGGACATCCCCTTGGCAAGCGGTGGGTCATTTAAAGGCGAGGAAGTAATGCTGATAGCCAAATGATGAGGTTTGGTGGGCTGAGCAAGGTCGGCTCACACGGCCTGAGTAGGGCTTTTGCAGTGTCCATGTCACGCCGTGTGCTGACCAAAGCTGGGGAGGGCAGAAACCCCTGCACTAATGCTAATGCTGGTGTTAAGCCACCTCAGTATCCAACAGAAGCAGGATTTCCTCTGCTGCACAGTTTGTTCCCATCCTCTACAAAACTTCTTCACCCTCTTGAGCTTGAAATGCCCAAGGAGATGATTTTAATGCCCAGCACGAGCCAACTGAAGTACCAGCCTAAGCTTCAGATGGATGTCGTTCCCTTTTAATTGAGAGCGGGTGCTTTTTTGACTCATGCAAAGGGCATGCTATTTTTATTATAAGCTGACTTCAGATCACAGCCTCCTTATGTTAGGCTCTGCACACACATCTAATGAAAGCCAGGCCCTTCCTAGACACCCGCACAATGGGCTGAGATTCGGGAAGAGCACTCCGAAGCATCTCACCCAGGGGCTTTGCAAGGTTGCCCGCCGGGGTCTGTTTTTTCCATTCTCACTCATGTTGGAGAAGTTAAATATTTACTGGAGCTATTAAATATTTATGCTAAGCTGCTCGTCCTGCAGGGAGCCATCCCATCGCGGGCTCCCGGGGGTCTGCAGCCAACTCACTCACGTGCCGGAGCCCAGCTCCGCTCATCTCCGGAGTGCAGACATGTGGGGACTGCATGGGGCTACCGTGGCCCATGGGGAGGGAAAGACACAGGGGGTGGCACTCCAATAAATCCATCTGTGATGGAGATGCTGGCTTTTTGGGTGTCTCTGAAGTGGAGAGACACTGGTCAAGTCCTTGGGGAAGGCGTGGGTTGCTTTTGCTGTTTTGTCTTCTGTTTGCAGAGCCATCGTGTCCCCAGTGTGTGGGGAGCAGGGGAAGGACGTCCAGCTCAAACCAGCCCTGGCTCCCTCCATCCTCCTGGCACCTCACCACCTCCAGGAGGGCACCAGGACCCTAACCCACAGCACCCAAGGGGACCCACAGCCAACTGCAAGCAGGAAACCCATTGCAATGCGAAACCCCACTGCTCCACAAAGCACAAACCGGGCAGGAGAAACCCCATCCCTGGGGGAGCCAGCAACAGCCCTAGGACAGGCTCCCCCATTCCTCCTGTGCTGAGCGGGTTAATGCCGCTGCTCCATGCTGCTGGAACAGGGCCAGAGGAAAAAGGGCTCCGCCGCTTCCCCGTCCGCCTGGAAAACAGGCCGGCTGTTTTCTCAGGAGGGCAGGAGGGCCGGCGGCAGGAGGCTGTTTATTCTGGGCCACGTTCAACGGCGCCTCGTGCCCCCGGCCCGCGGGGAGGCTGGAGGGCACAACCTGCGCGCGGGAGCTGGGCGCTCTCCCCACCTCGCGTGGCTTCCCCCTGGGCGCCACTCTGCCCTTCCTGTCCCCGTCCCTTTCCTCCCCTCCTGGGGCTGGGGACGCCCTTTCCTGCCTGGCACCCGGCTGGCCCAGTAGCTGGGACAGTGCCAGCAGGACACCAGGACATTGTCCTCCCACCCCACTGCCACCTCACACCCCATCCTGCCCATTATTGACCCCAAAAACTGTGCATGGGAAAGAAGGAGGAAAGGAAGAAAAAAAGAACTAAGAAGGAACGAAACCAGCCTTTGGCTCAAGCGTGCCGAAGGGACAAAGGCAGCGACGGCATGCATGGATTTGGCTGACTTCCTCGTCAGCTCTGTTCCCAGTGGAGCGATAAGAGCCGGGGCGAGTGCTATCGCCAGCGGAGCGGGTCCCAGCGGCTCGGCCGAGGGGCACTGCATGCTCCGCAGGGACATATTTCTGAAATAAAGTCATTCTGGTGCTCCTCCAGCCACGCCATCCCCTGACAGCCTGCTGCAAAGCATCGCTGCCGCCCCCGCGGCCAAAATAAAGCTGTGAGGAGCCCTGACCTGGTGGGGGCACGTCTGACAGCTCCCCACACATCCTCTTCCCTGGCTGTAGAAGCTTTTGGTGCCCTCTCCCTTCTGCCCTCTCCTTCCCCTGTTCTTCCCATACATCTCTGCTCTGGGGCTGCCTTTCTCGCTGGGATCATCCAGCTAAACCTGTTATGGGTGCTCTGTTTGAGTGCACCGGCCAGGTTTGGTCACTGTGAAGGGATTTTTGCTCATCCCGAGCGCAGAATGGATGTTCTGGGCCCAAAATACGGCTGATGTTGGAGGTGGGCATCTCAGAGGTTTGTTCTGAGCTCCTCAGCTTGCAGCACTGGCAGCACCACGCCGTATGCCCAGCCTGCTGGAGGACAGAGGCTGTGGGTCTCAGTCACCAGGACAAGGAGGACACTTTCAAACACGCGAGCCATGCGTGTGAGATACCAGTTGAACTGGCTCTAGAGGAGCTGGCTCACTGGAAATTAAGCCTGGGAGAGTTTGAGGACCCTCCAAAAGACACAGCCATGAGACCCAGCCTACAGAGCCTTCATAGTCCTTGTCACCTCAACATCCACCTCTGCTCCAGCCCCTCCTGGACATGGACAGGATCCCAAGACCATCCTCCCTGGTGCAATGTTGTCAGACACAAGTCTCTGGAAGGTGGCAGCCCCAGCCCTGAGCTTGTTGTGGAGCAAGCTCTGAAATCAGGAGGCCCCACAGCTCGCTCGGCCTCCAGCCCTGGAAATGTCACCACAAGTGACCAGCATGCTCCCCGAGCACCGCTCCCTGTTCTTTCCTCTTAGTCACCTCTTCCTGACCACAAAACATGAAAAATCAAATGGCTGTTACAGCACTGATGGCCATTCTCATTATCCGCTCATCAGTATTAAATGAGCAGCCCTGACAGGGAGGCAGGGACAGCTGTGGGACAGCTTCTGCCTGGAAACATCCCCTGAAATAGCCATGGATGCCTCCCTGGCATGGCCCATCCCCAGCTACTTGAGCAGGACTTGCCTTGAACCCACCAGCAAAGGTCTTGGGGATGCTTCGCCCACAGCCTCCCACTGTAAAGGGGCTGTCAATGGGGAAACCCACCCCTCCTCCCTCCTCTTCCTGGAAAACGGGCAGAAAAGGAAAAATTGCAGTGGCGGGAGGGAATTTCCCCCAGCTTGGGGTGAGGATGGAGGGAGCCAGGCGCAGGCGGGGGGGCAGGGGTTGTCCCTGTCCCCGGAGAGGTGCACGGAGAGGTGGGACACACGCCCCTCGGGAGGGGTTCCTGTTTTGAGGGAAGAAGGAAAGGACACGGACGTGGCGGTCAGGGATGTACTGTTGGCCCTGCTAATAGAAACCCTCTGTATAAACAGGGAGAGGATCCAACAGAGATCAGAGATGGTTTTTCTTTCAAGAAAATTAAACATTTAAAACATTTGAGAACACACGCCCTCACCCCCTGGACAGTAATTAACTTCTTCCTGTGCAGAGCATGGAGCACTTTCCAAAAACAGAGTTAGATGGATTATTTTTCAAAGGAAATGTTGTTGAAAGGATCTTCTGTTATGTCCCAAAGTGGGAAAACAGCCACAGTGGCTGAGGAGGAGCTTGCTCCGTGCATGTGCCGTGTCGCGGCTGCCCAAGGAGATGGCGACAATCCGGGTGCTGCAGGTTTGGCTGAGCAGCACTCACTTTGTTTGTTTGAAAAATTCCTTGTTTGGTCATCGTAGGACCCAAAAAATCAATGCAAAGTAAACCAGTCAACAACAGCGAGAAAAAAAAAATCCCAAACTGAACCCACGAGGATGAGTGGCGTTTCCCCAGCAGGCCACAACGGGGGAATCTTGTGATGAGAGAGAGGATGCAAATTCAGATGCAGATGCAAATATATGCAGTGTTCGAGGGGATTTACATCCCACGTCCCCATCCAAGCCCATCTTCCTGTGAACTTCAGATGAGCTCAGTCCTTGTGAATCTCCGTTCTCAGAGCAGTAGCATGAAAAGAGGCAGCTGGTATGTGTGTTAAACAAGCACAGTGTGAATGACATCCCAGCAATAAAAGGACTCCACAGCTAGCCAAGGTGTTTGGTGGGAACAGAATAACTTCCCAGGCTGATCCCACCGCACTCCCCAAGCCCTCAGAGAGGCGGGGAGCAGCACCGGGAGGCAGGACCGGATAGAAATGTATAAGAGCTGCCCCGGAGAGACAATTGTGCTTTGTAGCAAAGGCTGAGGTTTGGATGTTTGTTTTCAGTGCTGCACTGGGAGGAAAATAAAACCCGACATTTTTTTTGGTGACATGGGCTTGCGGGGAAGTGGCCAGTCTCTGGTTGAAAAGGTCAGGTTATCTTTCCATATCTCCCTCACATCAAAAATGTTCTGCAATCCCTGGAACTCGGGAGAAAATTTCCTCTTGCAGACTTAAGTGAGGGCAGGCCGATGGGGAGAGCTGGTTTCTTTTCCTAGAGCAGCTCAAGGCAGCTGGAAGAGATGGGCTGCATCCGAACACCCGACCTTTTCACAGAGTTATTGGGACAGACAGACAGCCAGGACTGGGCACAGGACCCTCAGTGAACACACAGTGGCTGCGGCTGAGCAGCTCAGAAGGGACCTGCCTGGGTGACATGGGCAGCCCAGGACATCACAGCAGGGTGTCCCTTGGGGGTCCTACCCTGGAGCAAGGGTCAGCAGGAGCTGCCGCCACCCAAGAGCAGCCCTTACACCCATCCGTTTAGCTTTTAGCATCCTTGCTGTAGGCAGCATCCTTCTGTGTCACCACCACGAGGGACCTGGCACCCTCAGCCAGCTTCTCCATTATAACAAGGCTCCCTGTGCCGAGCCTGGGAGGGCAGCAAATGAGTATGGAGAAAAAAAAAAAAAAAAAAAAAAAAAAAAAAATCTAAAAGAGACAAAGACAAAAGGAGCTGTTGGATGGGGACCAGTGCATCTGGGGAAGCATCTTTGTTTTAGAAGGGGAAGAGAGAAAGAGAAAGAAATAGAGGAAAAAAATGCATCCAGAGTGGGATCGCTGCTTGCCTGCAGTTATGTGTGCGCAGAAGGCAGGACAGCGCCATGCATTTGTGACACTGGAAGCATTTCAGGCTGGTCACCTTTGGTGGCTTACTTCACGCTCCCTCCTGGGGTGCTGGGTTCCTGTGCCCACAGGCTGTGCTCCGTCCTTTTCTCTCTTCCCCACCATCTGCTGCCACAAATCCCCCCGAGCATCGCCTGCCCTGGAATACAGTTTCAGCCCATGGTGGAAAACAAGAGGGAGAGAAACCCAATCCCAACCTGCAGCAGCATGGAGATGGCAAGGATGCAAAGTGTGCCCTCGTGCTGCTGCCAGTGGGGAGCTGTGGGTGCTTCAGAAGCACCCTTAGGTGCCAACAGGTGCTGGGGACTCCTTGCCCTAGGCTGTGCTGGGGCAGGATGGGGAATGCAGCTCCACGCACACAGTGGGATCCTCTTCCCTTGTATGGCCGGGGCCGGCGGCACATTCCCGGCTAACCCCACTGTTTCAAATTACAAAGCTGCCCCGATCCCCCCGAGCCACCTCGGATCCCAGGAGAGAGCCGGCGGCTGCTTTGAAATCCGGGCTGGAGCGTGGCCAGCAGCAGTGCTCAAAGCCACAGCTGGGCTCCTCCGCGCCACAACACGGCACATACAGCCGTCCCCAGAGCTGGGGAGGGGACCGTGGGCTGGGGAAAGGAAAGGGGGCATTTGGGTCTGCAGCCCCCCAAGAGAGCCCTGCCAACACCCTCTGCATCCCACCTGCCTGTTATTCGTCTCCCATGGGTGCCCGGAGCAGACTCCGGGTCCTGGTGGGCCCAGCACAGAGATGCCATCCTGCACGCCCATGCACGCTGGTCCCTTTTGCCTCGCCCATGCCAGCCACCCTGTGTGACCTGTCCTCCAGAGTGTGCTCACCCACTTGTCCCCTGAGAGAGAGGAACCATGAGGCACTGGAATAACCACACACACCAAACCCGTTGTCCTAAACCAGGCTTAAACCCCTTTGTGCCCACCGGTGTCCCCAGCACCCCCCCAGCCGCATGTCCCTGACCTTGCAGGAGCATGGCCATCGCTGGGACAAGCTTGGTCACGCTCAGCCAAATTCCTGCCTTCAAAAGGGCCTGGGGTACGCAGGCCTCGATGGACAACAGCCCCAGAAGCTCACATTACTGCGGCCTTTGTGGCCTTAACAGCCGTGACAGCGCAGCAAAAACCCGTTAGTGTGCAGGGCTGCGAGGGGCAGGGGGCACCCTCTGCAGCTCAGCCCAGCATTAACACCCCCAGCAGATCAATGAAGCACTTTGTAGAGGAGAAAAAGGAGATGGGAGACTAACTGGGGGGAACAGTGGGAGGGAAGCCCCCTTACTCCCCCCAGTGTCCCAGCCAGCCTTCAGGGGATCAGCTTCCCCTTGGGGTCCCCAGCGAGTTCAGATTTCTCCCAAAGATGGGGTGAAACCTCCCCTGGGGTGTCCCACTAGCCCTGACATGGTGACAAGAACTAGTGGTGGTAGCCAGGTGCCCACCCAGGGCTACAGAGGGGGTGCTGACCCCCCACCACAGCCCCCAGAGCCAGCCCATGCCAGGGGCTGGATTTGGCCCTCACCACGCAGCGGTAAGTCCTTTGCTTACACATCAGCTGCTCCTGCCATACAGCATCCAGGCTTACTCAGCCCATTCCCCCTTCCCAAGGTGATACAAATATTCCTAAGACCAATTTACCTCATCTGTGTAGCAGAAAAAAAAAAATGGGAAAAACAAAACAAAACAACAACAAAAACACAATTAAAAACACATTTAAAAACACAGTGACATTGCAAGCAGAAAAGCAAAATAAACGGGTGCAGGATTTCAAGGCAAACCCACAGCCCCATAGCAGGAGCCATCATCCCTGGGTGCGTGGCCAGGCGTGCCGTGCCCCGCGGGGCTCTGGGTGTTGCCGCTGTCATTTGCTCTGAGCTGGCACAGGTAGAGCTGCAGCCTCCGAGCTGGAGACATAAACAATTCCAAAAACTGCTTCCTGACCCATTTTACCCCAAATGTGTTGCCCCGGCCTGCACCCAGCAGGTGGGATGGGTGTCCTGCCGTGTGTGGCATCCCAGTGGGGATCCAGGTCCTTTCTCTCCCAGTGCTCTGGGGCTTTCCTTTCACCTGGCTCCCTCACGCCCCCCTTTTTGGGGTATAACAGTGTGCGTCTCTTCTTCGCTGAGCTGCTGAAAGAACCCCTCAGTCCCTCGGTCACCCTCCGGTGCTCCACCACAGAGAGCCCCTGTTCTGCAGAGCCAGGAATTAAAGTGACTGGCAACGCTTTCAGGCTCATCTAACGACTTCCAGAGCCTTAATTTAATTTAATTACCATCCCCTTCTTATCTTAATCATCCCGCCTGTGTTTATAAACAAAACACTGACTCCCTGCCCCACGGGCTGCAACCTGAGCGCAGCACCTCCCATCTGCACAGCTCGTTACATTCCTCGCTGCCTGCACGGCCCCGCTGCCAGATGTCCGCGAGGAAGCCCGTGCAAGCTGCGACTGGCAGAGGGCTCCGTGCTTTCATCCTGCATCCTCCCGGGGAGAGGCGCTGGGGCTGGGGTTGCTCGGCTGGGGTTTGCTCGGCTGGCGGTGGTGATTCCCGCTGCTGCTCCCTCAGCCTCTCCGATGGGGTGTTTTGTGCCCGAGCAGAGAGGTCGGATGGGTGATGTGGGGAAATTTGGGTGTGGGAGAAAGAGCAGCCAACATGGCCCTGCCAAAACTCAGTGGTGAACACGAAGCCATCCCTGCTCCTGCTGACCCCTGCCAGCAAGCAAGGAGCCATCGCTAGAGGTCATGAAGGGGCTCTGCAAACCCCAAATGAGCCAAAAAATGTGGAAACCCATGGCAAACCCACTGTTCCCGAGGATGCTGTGGGTTCCTCCTTCCTAACATGGAGCATCTTCTCTCTGCAGCCAAGGTTGGGGACAAAGGATGGCGTGGTTGGTTTCATGATTTTAAGTTTCTTCCTATTTATCCTAGAGGATGTCCATCTTCTAAAATTTTGCTTCTTCTCCACATCATCCTGATCCTGGTTATCTCAGCTGAACAGAGAGCTGGGATCTCTCCCAGGTGGCTGTTCTTTGGCTTCTCTCATGGTGGTTGGAGTCCCTCGGGAGCCCAGATCCTGCCAGCCTGACCAAACGCTGCTCAGATCACCCCCTTGCCCCAAAGGGTGAGGTGAGCCCCTGCAAACAGGAGAGGTTCTCGTAAACACCCCAACGAGGGACTTGGCTCCACGCAGACACAACAACAAACATTGGCTTCTACTTCAAAAGCCTCGTAGTTTAAAAAGCAGCTATGATGCAATCTCACATGTATGCAGGTATGTAGGGCAATACCAGTTGCTGTAAGAGGCTGCAGTTTGGGTCTGTTGGCCCAAGATACTTGGAATAATTGGTGGTGCCAGGTCCAGGGCAGCCACACATCCCAGGGGACACTGACAGCGCAGCCATGGTCAGCACATGTCTCGGGGCATCTCTCCTGGGGATGTTTTCCTGTCCCTGTGATTCAGATAGGAGCCAGGGAGATATCTGGGAGTCTGGCACCTGGGAAGCAGAAGGTACAGAAAGGGCACCCATCAGCTCTGGTGCCTTTGGTTGGGCAAGCACAAGGTGAATTTTGGACAAGGTAATATCTTGCATCGGACCGATGGATGAAGCAGGAAGGCTGCACTCCCTGAAAGCACTTTTATTGTGTTCCTGCAGCTCAGATCGCAGCATGGATTTCGGGGAAGATCATTTCAGGTCCCTGTGGTAACACAGGAGACTGGGAACTGCTTGGAAGAAACGGCATACAAACATCTTCCTGTCCAGTGTTATGCTCCCCAGGCTTTTTGGTGCTAAAGGAGGTTGGAAACACTCTGACATGGTTGCAAAAGTGGGGAGCTTGGAGAGAGAGCTTGCCACGAGCTGTTCCCCTTGCACTGGGAGCTGGCAGGAAGGGCACAAGTTTGTCCTATTGCAGCTCAGTCATGGGACTAAGAAAGCTCTTTAATCATTGTTTGTTACACACAACGGCATGCTTGGACTGAAAGTGCAGAGGGAGCCAGCACCTGGCAAAGCCATTATTGGCCACTTCAAGTTATTTCTAAACTGATGTTGAAAAAAAAAAAAAAAAAAAAAAAAAGAAAAAGAAAGAAAAAGAAAAGAAAGAAAAAGTCAAATGCAACCCCCTGCCAAAAGAAGATCTCAGCCTGCACAGTAGGAGAGGTTTGTGGGCTGTGATGGAGGTGCACAGAGGGGTGCCGAGGTGTGGATGGGATGGGGGGGACACCCCCTTCTCCCCAGCTGGAGCTGTCCCAGGCATATTCCTGCTTGCAGGACATGGCCACTGCTCACCCCCTTGGCCTCTACCCTGGCCCAGGGTCCCCACCTCTAGATTCCAGACATCCCATAAATAAGGCCGGTCGCAATAAAAGCTTATCAACCCATAAAACGCACCCTCCCGAGCACATATTCCCAGGACAAGGCTGTGATAAGGGGTTCAAACACAGGAAACGGGAGGGAGAGCATAATAACAACGGCACTTTAGGGAGGCCCTACATGAACAATGGCCCGTCTGTGTGCTAAGCAAGAGGGCAGATGGCACCCAGCTCTGTGGTGGCATTGCACAGGCTTCTGCAGGGTGTGATGGAGGTGACTCAGCCCCATCTGAGCTGCTGGCCCTGCAAGGATTTGTCCCAGGCCACAGTCGGTGGTGATGGAGCTGCCAGACCTTGGGGCTGAGCAAGCAGGGAGGTTTATCTGAGGTTATTGCATCTGGTAGAGTCCAGTAGCAATATTTAAAGATATATAAATATATATATTTGTAATTTAATTTGGAATAACGCGTACTGCAAAGCCTGGTAAACGTTATTCAAATATTTGTGAAGTCAGGGTGTGCCCCAGTCTGCCAGCAGCTCCCTCGTGTCCTTTCTTTGAGCTAGGAAGGATCAACCCATCTGAAAGGAAAATACTTCAGTGACATGTTTACTTTCTTCACAGCTTGTTTTCTCGCCTGGATGGGAAAGCCTGAGGCCATCGGCGGGGTTCACATCCCTACAGCCTGCTGCAGGCTGGCAGGTGGCAGCACGCCGGAGCCCCTCGCCCCATCTCCCAAATGCTCCATGGACAAGTTAAAGCTTTCATGGCTGCTTGTGCAGGGGTAAAGGCTGTCCCAGTTTCAGTTTAAATCCATCAGGATGCCATCCCACAGCCACAGTAAATAAAACCTCTGACCTCACTTCCCCAAAGCCAAGGTGGGCAGTTGTCCCTATGGCTGCTGCGTTGCACCAGCAACATGGGCAGAGTTGCTGCAGTATTTTGCACCCCCAGACCTGGGACTCTGGCAGCCTGGATTACCTCTCAGAGACCACTGAAAAGTTTTTAGGGATTGTCCCAGTAAAATGAGTCTAAAACCCACAGTTCTGCCACGGCTTTCATATACTTTGCTTCCCAAGACAAAGGTTGTCGTGTTCTATAAATGCACCTTCCCCTTTCGTTCCTAGATGCAGGACTCTACGGAATTTTACTAAAAAAGGTGCTTTAGGGTTGTGCCAAGCTGAGTGATCTGGCTTACTCTGTAAGAACCACTTATAAATAATATTAAAATGGTTTTATTTTCTCCACCAAACAACTAAAACTTGGGAGGCTCAAGAACTGATTTTCATTCAACCCCACTGGAGAAGTGGCTGCGTGACCACAACTCCCCATGGCAGTACCATTTTGCAGCCCACAGGCAGCCACTTTTGACCTCCTATGAGGTATGCCATGGTGGTTTTATATCAATAAAGTTTATCAATCTGTATATCAAACTGAGCAGTAGACTCCACTCCAGCTCCATTTGTACTGTGGCCAGATGCCAAATCAAATCACTCGAGCAGGCCGATTGCATTGACAGTATCATCTTTATCAGCCCAAATGCTAGCCCTGTAGAAATGAAGAAGTTAGTAGAGATCTGTTTTCATCATCTTCTGGGATTGGCATCAGTTACACTCCCCTTTTAATTAACTTCACATTGCTTTCTCTAAAAGCCATCTCAGTATTTTAGCCGTGATGGCTGTCAAGCTGGCAGGCTCCAAATGACCCAGGGGGCCCAGATGCCCTTTCCAAAATACTGGCTGCTTTCTAGACCTCCTCCCAGCCTGCCACAGAGGAGAAAATTTTGCGTCTGGGAGACCAAAACGCCTACGCTGCCCTTTAACAGCACAGTGCCACATCCATGCGCAAAGGCAATGGGCATCAGTGAGCGCTGGTGGGACCTTCTCCAGAGACCTCCTCCAGTTCTGGTCCCCAGGGAGGAGGACCTGCAGACATGCAGTGGTTTTGTAGTGTGGATAAACATCTCCCGGGCTCTCTTTGGGATTTTTCCAACCTTTCCTTTGTGAGTGGGGTGAGGATTTGACCTCAAGCCTTCCCAAGTGCCGCTCTCGAGCATTAATCCAACAGGGTGCCTCCATTTCCATGACCCTATTTCCACCCTCAGCGTTACAATCCACTCTAGCTCCATGAGCTGTTCCAGATGTTTTGGAAACCCCTTGCAGTTTGGTAAAAGCTCTTGGAAAAGAAAAAAAAAAAAAAAAAAAAAGAAAAAAAAAAAAAAGAGGATTCCTCCCAGCAGCCAGATCTGAAGGAGGAGGAGGAAAAGCAGAGGATGTGAGGAGCAGAGAGTCACGGTCTGGTAAACTCTCCCCAGGCTACAATCTGGACCAAGTACAAAACAGGATTGATTGTGCTCAGGCAGATCAGAGCTAATGCAGACCACTTGTGAAGATGGGGCCTGTAGCCCTCCTCCCATCCCATCCGTGGGAGCTTTGTCCTTGACCATGGCAGATGGACATTTTCCTCCATGCCTGTTCCTGCACAGGCTTGGAAATTATCCCACATGGTGGGAATGGGAATAAGGACATGTGTTGCAAATCTGTCCTCAGCTTCCATGACTTGAATTCTGAGCTACTACCCAGATACAGATGGGGCTTCAACCCCACTTCCCAGCTCAGCTCTATAAGCAGCAAAACTGCAGCCAAGATGCAGATGGGTCTGGGTTGAGCCTTTCCTGGGCTAAACCCTTCACAGGACGTGTGGCATCCCCCTACCCCGTGCTCTTGCTGCCAGTTTACATCCCTTCTTCTCGCTGAAATCTCACACACACAAATGCTCATTTATAAAGCACCCCTCACCACCCTGCTGAAACTCTCACGCTCTGCACAGCTATATTTGAAACTATATAGAAATAGATTATATATAAGCCCAGCACCAGAAATAGAGAGGGACTGAATCAGACGCCTAGATCCAAGCCTAACCAAAGACACTGGAAGCTGGACCTGCCTCCAGATTTTGTGGCTGGAACTATCTATAAAAACCAACATGAAAATAAAGAAGAAACCAAACAACGTGGCATCCCCTTGTCTTGACCACAGTGTCCCTGGGGCAGCAATTGTCTTTTTGTTCATCTCAAGAAGAACAACTTTACTGTCTGCAAAAAAGAAGCTGGAGCGGGGTCAGAGTGTCTCGCTGTGGGATGGGACAGAGAGGAGCAGAGCTCCCAGGGGGAGCTGGAAGAGCGAGCAGCAGGAAAAGCAGGAACAAACAGGGCTAGAGGGAAGGTTACGCTTCCCCTTCTTCATCTTCCCCCCCCTACCATGTGTCCCCACATCTCCCAGAAATGTGGTGCCCTTGGCTGCCACCTTCTTGGCTTCCCCTGGAGCAACCTGAGCTCTGAGGTGCCACCACAAGGATGCTGTTGCTGGTAGCAGGCCTGGCACCATGGCACGGTTAAGGGCTGCCAGGAGAAAGGAGGGAAGGGATCCAGGCCAGAGATTTAGCCTTTTGGATGAAGAGACCTTACAGCCCTTGGGCAGGTCGGGAGAGGAGCAGGGCTGGTAGGGTTTGGCCCTTCCCAACCAGAAAAGCCACCCACCCACCCAGCTCAAGAAGTTGCAAATCAGTGACCTGAACCTGCCCCTCTCGGTCTGAGCTATCCTGATCACATCAGGAAACAAGTGCATTTGGTTCCCCAAACGGGAGGAGCTTTTTTTGTCATCGTCGTCATTTTTTGAGTTTCAGTCTTTGTCAGCAGCCCTTCCTCTTCCTCCCTGCTCTCTGAAACAGCAGAAAGCTGCATCCTCCTCCCCTGCTGCCTCTCCGATTGCTGCAACCCCCCAGTGGCCAGCCCTGTTTGGCAGAGGTCAGGGCCCATGTGGAGAGGACCAAGTCTCCAAGCTCAAGGGTTGGATAAATTGGTGGCCTGAAGTAGACACATACGGAGTTTTGCTGGTCCCCTTTGAATGTGCGACAGGGCCTGCAAAGTCAAAAACGCCCTTCCCATGTGCTCATCTCCCATGCCTAATTCCCCCTTCTCCCCTGAGCCTGGGGGGGGGGGTGTGAGCCCTACAAAGACCATGGTCAGTTTATGACACTGACACAATGGGAAACGCCTTCGTGGGTGGCTTCAGTGCAACAGGACCAGGAGAAGAAACCAGTGGTGGTGCGAGGAGAGGCTCAGATGCTCTCAGACAGAGGAGGGACTTGCTCTGGACCCCAGAGCTTTGACCCTCTCTGTTCCTCAACCCTTCTCCTTGACCAAACCCAGAGTCCTCCTCCTTGGTATTATTGGCACATTTGTGTGTTTAGGAAAGGTCACCCAGGGCTGGGCTGAGCAGCTGGCTGGGAGGGTTGTGACACTGATAGTTTCATAGTTTTCTTCCATTTTGAGCTTTTTCTGCCTCCATTGGGGTTGGTCACCATCTGACCCCAAACTGGACCTGTGTTACAACCCAGCCTGTAGGACAGCTGTTTTCAGGGTTGATGAGGATCTCAAACACGGGCATGGGAAGGTCTGTATGTAACCCTCTCAAATGAGCTGGTGGGCTACACAAATCCTGACATCCCCACACCCAAACCATCCTTCCGAAACCTGCCCAGAGCCCTCAGAGCTCCAGCACATGGGATGCACCTGTGTCTAGTGGCTCCGAACCCCAGGCCATACCAAACCTCGCAGGTCGGCTCCCTTCTTCCACCCCTCTCCGGGCTTCCCTCCCCTCCGCACCTTCCCTGGAGCCAGCTGCAGGCGCGTGACTGCGGCTCTATCCCACGCGCTGCTCCCCGGGGAGGAATCCAGCCTTTGATATGCGGAGCGTGGCTGCCTGCGCCGTGCTCAGGCCTGTTGCCATGCGGTCTTCCCTGTCCAAGGAGCTGGCACAGGGGGGGAAAACATTACCGAGAGACCGTCGTGCCGCTACTTGCGTGCATAGCTGAGCGCAGGAGCGAAGCCCGCGGCCAAGCTGCAGCCCCTCTACTGATGTGCCTCCTCCCCTGGTGTTTTGGGGCAGTAAATCACTCAGCACCAAATCAGAGCCATGCAGACCGAGGAATCCTGGCCCTCAAAGGCTCGCCTCACCTGGGAAGCCGCTGGGGAGCACTTCTGATTTGGCAAGGCTTAGCAAGGAGGCTATGGGGGGTGGAGGGGGCTTCGCCAAACCTGACTCCATCCCCAGGAAGCAGGAATTAATTCACCGTGTCCAGGCTGTTCACACTTCTCCCCCCTCCTTCCTGAGGTTCTGCCATTGCTTTAACTCCAAGACAGAGACCACCATGAGAGGACATGCAGAGCACCCACGTACTGATGATGGTGAGCAGAGGAGGCCCAGCACCAGCTCTCCTCCTCCCCATCCATCACTGGGGAGAGGGAGACAGATGTCTCCCCGGGGAGTTTGGAAGGTATCACCGGGGAGCAGGATAAATCAGGTCCTGGCACACACAGCCAGGGCAATTATTTACGGGTGATCAAATATTGGCTCCAAGAACCTGGGCAATAAACCACAGACCGTGCCAGACCACGTGTTTGCCTTCTGCCTGCCCTCGTGGCAGGGAGCGCTGTGTGTGATGTGAGGAGGGACCAGCACTAGCCGTGCCCCAACCAGCGCCAGGAGCAGCAGGACCTGCTCTGATGCAGCTTCACTGCCACCTCCCCGGCAAACTGAGCAAGAAAAAATGAGGGCTTGGCTCTCAAAGCCAAGGTGGTAAAAAAAGAAAAAAAGAAAAAAAGAAAAAGAAAAAGAAAAAAAAAAAAAAAAAAAAGGTTGGTGCCATGGCATGTGTAGCATCCCTGAGACAAGGAAATGAGGAAAGTGAGGGGATTCAGCCCCAGCTCCCTCACCCTCTGCCTTGTGCCTGGCTGTCCCCATGACACAAGCAGCAGCAAGGTGGCAGCAAGCAAGGCCTGGTGAGATGCCCATATAAGAGCAAACTTGGGCTCTAGATCACAGGCAAAACCCTCCTCTTTCATTTACTCATTCGACCCAGAGGTGCTGGAGCTGATAACGCCGGCTTTCTTTTAAGCAGACGCCAGTCATAAATAAAACAAACCAGGCAAGCTCTCTGTTTCCACCATGCCGCCTTTCATCCTCGCTCCTCAAAGCTGCTCGAGAGGAAAGTCCTGAGGAGGGAGCGGGAGCTGCACCGGGACTTGGCCTCAGCTGCACTTCCACGGCTCCTGGCCCCGGCGTGGGGTGGCATCACCAGCAGGGTGGGGATGGTGCACAGCCAGGCAGAGATTTTGGGGACAGCTCGCAGAGATTTTGCACCTTATCGCTCACACCTTTGCCTGCAAACAGGCAAAAATGTAGGATTTCACACCCAGTAGCTGCAGCCAAGCCGTAGTGGGGGGAACACCAGGCTCCCCTTCCCCAGCATTGCTGCCCAGCCAGGAGGACACACTGACAGTACTCCAAAGCACAGACAAACTGACAAATGCAGTGGCCACAGACCTGCCAGCACCAAGGCCGCTCCCCAAGGCTTGGCAGCTCATTAGGGCTGGTGGCAAAGCTGACACTTAACGAGCCTGGGCACAGGCAGCGTGTGCCGGTGGGTGTTTGCCTTTCCCTGTTTCTCTTGCCACCTCGCGGTGTGTGATGTTTTGCTTTCCTTGCTCTCCTTGTGACTTTTTTTAGGCCGGGCAGCTGCGATGGGCTCTCTCTGCAGGGTATTTTTGGAGAGCCAGCAGTCTCTTTAAAGCAAGCGCCTGCTCTAAGGAGAGGTGCAGGCTGCAGAGCCGACCAGGTCCCAGGAGGGAAGGCGCAGTGGGTGTTGCATCAGGCTGTGCTGGCAGGAGACCCATGCACAGTTTTTCTGACGATTATCATTAGTCTCAGGGATCTGCTGGGAGTCTCCAGCCCTCTTCTGGCAGGTCCCACAAAGCACAGCAGGGTGAGATAGAAACGTAGCAATACCATAGGCAGTAGCACTGAGATTTGACATATCCATAAATATTTTTTTCTAGTTCCGTGATTGATGCATTTGCATGGCAAAGAGAGGAGCCAACACCCCGTGTGGGGTAACACACTCGCAGGGCAGCACGTCCGCAGCAGAAGGCTGCAGCCCGATTCCATGGGGGAGTTTTAGGAATTCCCTCGAAGATCTGAAATTGCTGTGGAGGAGGTAGAGAATCTGCCAGCAGGCAGGCAAGTCTGGAGAAGCCTCACACAGATGCTTGCTGTGGGGAAATCACACCCCCTGGTTTATCCTGGAGGAGGAAGGTCCAGGAGACCCACCTGGCCCTGGGATAACCCCGACTCACCTCCAGGAAGGAGCTGAGCCTGTCTGGGGTGATGCCCAAGAGGCTCTGCCTGCACCCGGACCACTGTTTTGTGGTATGGCTTTTTTCTGCAAAGCTATTGTACTAAAACAAAGAGCACTGAGTTTTAGGAAAACCAGCAGGTCGCCCTGGCTCCAGGAATGGAGGAAAAGACTGAGAAAGAGTCATGGTGCTCCCCCCAACAGGTAAGGGCTGTCAGCTAGGTGAGGATGCTCAAAGCCATATTTATCCCCAGACTGTGACAGCCACCCTCCCCCGGCTGCTCAGCCTCACATGGGTGAGTCTCTTGCTTTGCTTGCATTGGTGTATTTAGGGAAAGCGGGCTGATTTGTGAGCACAAGCCTCCAGGAGGTATCTATTACTGCGGTTTCCCAGCTGTTATATATATATGTGAGTACATATAAGGGTAAATATTAATAGGAGATAGCACTGTGCAATAATATGAGGACATACATAGCGCTATAACACGTGGGCACAGAGATGTCTGGCTGCTGCTGTTTCTGGCTGGCAGGACAAGGTAAATACAGGACAACATGCACTGCTGCGTGGAGAACACACCTCTTGTTGGGGCAGGACTGAGTTAATCACAGGATGGACACCTCTTTTCTACATGAGCTCACAGTAAACCTGATCAGGTGTTAGAAACTGAAGCATCATCTGCATCAACTACAGAGCAGCCCACGAGAACAGAGGACAACTGACGTACGGAGCATAGATGAGAGGACTATGGCCAGGTCCTGAAAACCCATCCTGTGTGTTTGGAGACCTCTAGAGACTAATGGCAATCATCACGCTTGCACAAATTCAGCCGTTTTTGCACTGGGGACTGTGTGAAAATCCCCGTGGGAAGCACGGCGCCAGGCTGCTCGCTGAGCGCCTGTCCCTCCCTGAACAGCAGGAGGAGGACTGGGGGACAAATGACCAGAAGTAGGACAAGGATAATAACAGCTTAAGGAAAGGTGCAACCACTGCTGGCTGTACGACCAAATGGCTGACAAATGTGTAAGCAGGTCTGGCAATAAGTGATCTGATAATCACCCAAGTGTCACGCTAATGAAGACACCCGGCAGCTAACAAGCCATCAGGTTATCAGCTCCTTCCACCTCAGACTGTGTCAGTCTTTGCCATGTCCCAGTAGATCATAATCAGTGTGTTTGGGGGAAAAAGGGAAAAGTTATGATATTAAGAGCCAACAACCCACCTCCGACATCTGGCTTTAAACATATGCCCGCTCCCTTCCACCTTGCGGTGATGACGCTTCCCAAGGAATGGCACTACAGGCAGAAGGTAAATAGAGGCTCACCTGTAGAACCAGTCAGTATTTGGGCATCACTTGCTGGTGAAACGTGTGTGTTTGCATCTTTCCCCAGCAGCTTTTATTGCACTTTCCAAAAGGCCAACAGGAAGCAAACCGAATTTGGGAAACACCAAGCATCTCTGAAATTGCTCTCCCTGAAACCAGAGCAGTGTGAATCCCCCTCCCTCTGAGAGAGCTTCCCCATCTCGCCAGACATACTTTTGCTGTGTTATTTTTTGTTCTCCCATGGGCAGCCCTGCAGAAAACCACAGCTCATGGTGCTACTCGGCCTGACGTTGCTTCTAGCAGCGGGGGAGGAAATTCAACGCTTGTTGCTGGTGGTGGCACTGGTGGCTGCGGTGGGAGCTGTAATGGGACCCAGCTGGGACATCACCCTGCCAGGCCTGTCTGCACGGATCTGTGGCAAGCACTTGGTTTCATGAGACATAACACAAGTTTCCAGTAGCTTCTTTAGCAGTTGTGACTCACTGGTGGGCGCCCTGTGTGGGTGAGAAGCAGGCACAGGGCACAGAAAGAAGCTGGTGTTTGCCCTGCCACTGCCTCACTGGACAACACCCTCTGTTTTCCCACCACTCCACAGCACTTTGACTTGCCCTGCACTGCTCCATGCTTCTCCTGAACACTGATTTTTTCAGCTCCATTGTGCTAAAGTCACTGCGATGATTTAGCTTGCAGCTTGCTCTTTCCCATGTACACGGCTGCGATGCCGTCTGGTTCTGGCCACTGCCGTGGGGAGGGTCGCAGAAGCATCCCAAAGGGTTGTCTCCCCCTCTCCGCACAGCCCTTAGCCTGGCTGGCAGCAGAAACGAGCAGGAGGGGAGGATCTGGGGAGCAAAACCACATCTTTGAGCTCAGACCACAAGCAGGGGATACATGCAGCCAGGCAGATGAGGGATGCCAACGTGCAGCACCCCGCAGCACCCTGAGGGGGGATGGCTGCGTGTCCCCACCACCCGCTCAGCACCTCCGCAGCTGCCTTGCGCGTCCCAATGCTGCCATCTGTAGCACAGAGCCCTGCTCCGGTGCTCCCCGACACAGCCTTTTCTCACTGTTAGCATTGCCGCTTTGTAAGAGTCCAACTGGGAAAATCCCAGCCTGGGACTTGGGTTTTTTTCAGCCCCCAGAGAGCCGTTGGATTACACGCCTGCTAGATTGCATTTTTAGTCATCTGCCAAGGGGCACCAGAGCCTGGGATAGCAGCTCTCATTCTGCTTATCTGCTGGAAATAAAACAAACACGTTCAATACCATTAGCACTACGGACAAAGAGCGAGGGGGGTTTCAACCACAAAAGCCAAAGATTCCTGTCGGACCATCCGGGGAGCACTGCAGCCTCCCATCCATGCAGGGATGGGCCAGCGTGGGCCTTTCATACGTGTACCCTGTGAAAATGGGGGAATGGAGTAGGGGTATGAGAAAATCCCTGCCCTGCCTCGGCTTTGCCCAGCCATACATTAGCACACACTAATAAAACTCCCATCGCCAGTGAAAAGCAACATTAATTTCATCACTACCTATTTCTTGGTGCCTTTCCATGACAGCATATATCTGACAAAAGCTCCCTCGCCCCGCTCCCAAATCCCTGCTTTGTTTCCAGCCAGGAAGGGAATCACACTGAGCTCAGCACGGTGGCATCCCAAACCTGCTGGCCCCGCATCGGCTGGGACAGAGCTGCTGTCAGCTCGTTTCAGGCTGGGGCTCTGAGCGAGCAAACAGGCAAAGAGAAAAAGAAAAAAGACTCTAAGGACTTTGCAGCAGACAGACCTTCTGGCATCTCCTCCAGCTTTTGGGAGCCCCCATCCTCTCTTTGTGCTCCCAGCACATCCACCCCATCACCGTCCCATGCTGCTTCCATCGCGTCACAGCTCCAGCTCGCCTGGCGCCTGATGCTTTTGTATGGGACTGAATTATCCCTGCACGCCTCAGCAGGCTGACCCCGCCGGGGGGGGGGAGCAGGATTTGCTGCTTCCCAGCACCATCCAACAGCCTGCGCTGAAAAGGCGACCTGGGGCTGCTGCCTCTGCTAATCCCTGTGCACAGGGCTCCTGGCCAGCCGCCCCTATATAACCCCCCCGACTGAACACCCACATTGCAGCAAGGGGCAGGCGAGCAGGATGGCACTGCGGGTAAGCGCTGGGGATATGCTTGACCTGCATGTCCCCAAAATGCATTGGAAATGGGAAATTTTGGCAGAGAAAGGGAAGAGGTGCGGGAGCGCTGAGCTATAGGGACCGAGAGCCAGGCACGGAGCTGGCAGTGGGGATGCCAAAGCTGGAGAGATTTTCCCAGCACGAGCAGTAAGTTTGGGAAAGGGAGATGCTCAGAAGTGCAAAATCATTAGAGTGCTAAAAAGTGCAGGGTGAAATGGCAAGCACTTCTTATTAAAATGAGTTATTTAATAAAACTATGAATTATTCAAAAAGGAACATTTTCCAGCTCGTTCTGTACAAGTTTAACCTTGGAGGTTGGGGGGAGCGGGTGGAACAGGCAGAAGCTCTCGGGAAGAGTCCTCTGCCTAGTGCTGGATGGGGACGGGCTGGGTGCCACGTTACCATCATTCCTTCATCAGTCCCTGCCTTTTCAGAGTACCAACAAGTTTTCTGCTTAGCTTGCTTCAGATTTTGCGTTGTCCAGCAGGGGAGAAGAAGCAGAGTGTCTTTGTGCCTGGTGGGATTTGCTGCCCCTGAAGTCTTTTGTAGAGAGCTGGATGGAATCAGGGAGCAAAAATACTATATTTTCATACATATATATGTAATGCAAGTGCCTGAGCTTATTTAGGAGTCAGAAAAGAGCACGGGATTGAGAGCATGTCTGTGTGGGAATGGGGAGAAAAGGGAAGAGGATGACAAAGATGGAGAAGTGTCTGGGGATGAGTTGGTGACACGCAGCTCCCCACCATGCTGTGCCTCACCGTCACCTCCTCACCGGCAGTTCGAGGCCCTGTACCCGGAGGGGATGTGTCCCGGCTGGAGCATCGTGGTCAAAGGCGAAACCAGCTCCAGCACAAGCATGTAAGGCCACAAGCCACTTGCAGTCCCCCAGCTCTCAGGATCTAGTGGTACCGCTCCATTGCTCCACATCATTTCTTTCTCTTTTAGGTTTGAAATTAATTTCCTCAGCCATCCCGGAGACCAAATCGCCTTCCACTTTAACCCCCGCTTTGCCAGCTCCAGAATTGTCTGCAACTCCTTCCTGGCCAACCACTGGGGGAGGGAAGAGGTTAACAGCACCTTCCCCTTCGAAGCAAAGGAGCCCTTCCAGGTAGCCCTGTGTCACACCATGGATGTCTGTGGGTAGGACAGAGGGACCCAGACAATATCATGGTCTTTCTCAGGGATCTAAACAGCCCCATGCCCAGTAATGTGCCCTCTCTGGCTTTGTCCACTGCTAGTACTTCTTTTGTCCCCTAATTTTGTTGCTGATTTATACCCAGCTCTGGCACGGACATGTGCAGCTCCAGCAATAATCCCTGGATGCTGCAATTGTCACCAATTTAAGCTTTGCATTATCACTTGTTTCTGCTGTCAGGAAATAAAGAACTCAATTATTCCTTCCTTTTATCCAACAAGGCAGTGACCTGTGTCCAGAGGACGGGTGTCCACGTGGTGAACCTAACACAGTCTCTCTTTCAGGTGGAAATCTACTCTGACCACGACTACTTCCACATTTTCATTGACGAACACAAAATCCTGCAGTACAAGCATCGGCAGAAACAGCTCTCATCCATCACCAAACTGCAGATTCTCAATGATATCACCATTTCTTCGGTGGAAATCACCAAACGAGGCCTCTACTAGAAGAAGGAGGTGGGACAGGCCCACAGCCCACTCCACCTGAAGCTCCTGATCCAGCCAGGGACCACCTTCTCCCTTTCCCCACTCACCCCATGCTACCACCAGCCAGCCAGATAGCTGCAGCACCTCCTTGTAGAGGAAATGACAGCCACTCCCATTACATGCAGCAGCCAGGCACCTTGCCATCTGTAACCCAGATCATCAAAGATCTTCCCCTAGGGGGCACGATGGGTTTTGTAGGTCTTATCTTTGCTGTTAGACAGTTAGACAGCCTGACAGATCACTACTGCACGTAGAAATCTTCCTTGAGTAGTCTGGACATCTTAATGCTACCCTAGAAATTGTGTTTGCTCAAGGGTAGGGTGAGAATTAACACTAGTCCTCAGCTGGCCACCTGGCGACGGTCACAATGTGTATGGATGTTACTGACAGAAAGGGGCAGTTCTCTGCAAGAGCCGGGTAAAAATGTAGTATTTGCTAATAAAATCAAACAAGGAAATCCCTGCTGAAATCCCATTTATCAATGAGCAGATCATCTGAGTTATTTGTTCGCTGCAAATCTCCAGGCACATGGTACAAGCAAGGGCTGGTGACTGGGCAGGAGGGCACAGGATAGGGGGTGGTTTTTCTTCAGTGGGAAAATACTGCCTTTTTTTTTTTTTTTTTTCTTTGAGGGTTATTCAGGGTCCTTTCTACATAGAACAGTGATAAGATTCAACTTGCAAGATATTTCCAGAGAATACTTTTCACCAATTGAGAGATGTTTGCTCAGCCTGAGTCCTGCCAACTGCAGGCTTGTTAAGCACATGCTGGGAGTGATGTAGTGGGTTCAGAAAAGGGTAAAGCTTAAATAGACACACAAAAGCACATGGGCCCTCCAGCCTGCACCAGAAATACAGCTGGACTCCAAACAGAAGAAGATCTGAAGAAACCAGGGTCTCGAAACTGTAAGCTCAGAATGAACACGTTATTTTTCCTGTAGCTAGTCTCTAACTTCTCTTTGCTCTGATTTCTTTTTTTTTTCCCCTTCCTTTTTAGCTGTCTTTCAACAGTCTGCCTGTCCCTTGTACCCTGTTCTCTTTTCAATTCTTTGTTTCTTGAAGTCCAGCATATCTCCAACTCCTTGACCAGGCCACGGCAGGCAAAAAGATGTTATTTTTACCATTTTAATTACGCACATCATAAGCAGCATAATGTCACAGTGTTAAATTTGAACAGGAACTCGCTCCAAAAATGCAATTACAGCTGCCCCCAAATCTCTCTTTTGCTCCTCAGACATAAGACAGACCACATTCCTGATGGTGAGCAAAAGGCAGAGACGATCCTGCCCTGCTAGTCCTTTCCATCAAGAAGACACTTGGTATCAAAGGCAGCCCTGACCCATCTCTGCCTTTGGGTGGGATCACCAAAGGTCACAGTTTTGCTCCAGCCTATTCTCAGTGCTTCAAGTGGCCATTCCCAGCTCTCCCCTCTATTTATAGTCTCAAGGACTTACGAGGAAGACGTGACCGTGTAGCCAACCACAACACAGAGTGCCACAAAGATGACATTTATGAGTCTGCTGAAGTTTATTATGTTCTTCCAGACCATAAAAAACACTATCAGGAACTTATCCTGTCCCTGTGGACAAGTGTGCAACAGGAACATTAAGTAGTCCCATCCTGTACCTTCTCCCTCCAAGAAGGAGGGAAGCTATCATTGGGAAATTGTGACTGTCTTGGTTGCAAGTTGGGAGACTGGGGATGGTGAGACTTCCTCTGGTTTGGAATAAATCAATCATCACTGGGACAAAAAGGCCTCCTGGGACTGGCTCAATTTGTAGTAGTTGTGATGCAACTCAGGGGTTCAACTCATTTCACTCTTACAGCCACCCCTTCAGCAAAACAGACAAATGCAGATGGAATTCAGGCCCTCTGGGATCTGTCATACTTCTGACAATGCCGAGCTGCATTTGAAAGAAATTGTTCTTTTTATTCATGCTTGTTTGGGGGTTGATAGAGACAGATCATTTTTCATGGAGGAAAAGTGATGAAATGATTTATAAGGCTAATGCTTTATACTTACATGGCTGCAAACTCCATCTACAGCCACCGCTGCAGTAATACACCACGATTTCATTTTTCTCCAGAACCGAGCAGAGAGGACCTCAGACAAATGGGGCAAAAATATCTCAAGTACAAACAAATAAAGAGATGCCACAAAAAATCAGGCGGTGGCAGAGATTACGCCGTGACTCCTGAGCACCTTCCCCAGAGCTCATGTCAGCGGCTGATCTCACCCCGTACCATCTGCGCCAAGAGAGCTCAATCTCTCCTGACACATCCACAGCGCTGCCGCAGGGTTCGGGATTTTATCTGCTGCCTCCTCCAGCAGAAACAGTCCCAAGGGTAAAGGGGTCTTTGGAGCTACAGAGCATCTCTGGTAGGAAAGCTCCAGGCCCAGATGTTCATAGCTGTTTGGGGGGATGCTTTCCAACCTCCTCCCCTGCCCCTTAAGGGGAAACTCCAGAGAAAAATGAAGCCACACAATTAGGATGGTCTATTAAACTCTCAGGAGGGGGGTTGGCACATCAGCAGCTGCAGAGGCACTGTGTGCTGGTATTGAGCTGGTCAGAGAGAACAAGCTGGTCTTCCTCCCACATTTTAAGCAGTTTTCCTGCTCCTGGCCTGGGGCTTGAAACTGTGTGGGGAACTGATGGAAACGAGCTCTTGCCCAGGGGTACATTTTGGAAAGCTGAAGGACTTTCGAAAGGGAAGGGGCAGAGGAACCAATATTTCACTGCCCAACCTAAAGCCAAGGCTCAGTATTTTTTGTAGCCAAGCAGCAGTGCCAGGCTGAAATGCTTCCAGGGAGAGCAAAGGCTGCAGGAGGGGACGGGGACTGCCCTGGGCAGGATCTGCTCACAAAGCAGCTGCTGCTGCCCTTGCTGCTGGAACAAACCAGTAAGGCCACCTGAAACTCAGATATCCCACAGGAAACAAAGCTGGGAGAGGTGAAGACCCCTCCGATGAGCTCTCCCTTTCCTAATATTTTCCTCACCTGGATCTGCAGAGCTCGGTGAACTGCTCTGGCTCATCCCCAGCTCCATGAGAGGGAAATCAGGCTCGCAATCCTTCGTGCTTAAGCTGTGCCAGGACCCCCAGGGCCAAGGTGCCCCTGGCAGGCCGCAGTGCTGCAGATCTCCCGCGGAGCATCTGACGGCACACGGTCAGCTCCGTGGTGCCACTGACACCGCTGGCAGTCCTCACGCACTCATCTCCTCACAGGCTGGTGAGCAAACGCCCCCCACGTCAGAGGTGGTCACATCCGATCAGCAGCCTGGAGACATCAGGCTGGGTGACGCCACCTCCGCCAGCCTCAACAAGGGACACCTGAATATCAGACCCTTGAGATAAGGCAGAAGGAAAAGGGGCACAGATTCATTGCTCGTGCAGTGGGAAAGCTGTCTAGGAAAGCATAAAAAAAAAAAAAAAAGTTATGTGGGTTGCATCTGAACACACGTTCACTGACCCAATGCCTACTTTATGGCATTGCCACCCCTCTATAATGAGGCCTCAGCACTGGTGGTTTGGCTATGCTGCAGTCATAGCTGGAGGGCAGCTCTGGTGAAGAAATCAGGAGGGCAGTTGGTAACTGCTTACCCAGCACGTCTCCTCCTGTGTGTGCTCCCAAAGGGCAGCAGGGCTGTGCCGAGGCACTGCTCCCCGCCTCACCTCTGATACAATGCAGCCACGCTGCGGTGCAGCCCGGCGAGCTGGGCCCACGTCACCTCGTTTCCCTCCTTCCCCACGGCCTTGGCTTTCCCAGCACGTTGCCACAGGAGCACAACCCACAACCACAAGACAGGAGTAACTCCCCGTTCTGGTTGGCATACGGCTCTGAGGCACTGGGCTGCCCCAGATCACAGCTGGAAGGGAGTCTGGAGGAAAGCAGAGGGATATTTTACTGCATTTAAGGAGAGCTTTATAAAGTCTCTAACTCACCATCTCCAGCCAAGAGCCAGCTCAGACAGGAAAATACATCTCCCAGCCCTGATCTTGCATTCATGGTGGCAGGTACCAGTTGCAGACATTAAATGCAGGCTGGAGAGGGATTATTTTCTGAAAGAAAGGATCTGCCGTAGAGGTTGAAGAATTGGAGTCTGATGGTATCACTTCACTTGACAGCTGCATTATTGTATACCTCTGCTGCCTAAGGAAAGGGTGACAGAAATTAGCCTTGCTCATAAATTTGCTGACCCTCCAGTTCTGCAGGCTGTTCAAGACCCTCTCGCCAGAGCTGGATGCCATCTATCATGTAATTCCTTCAAGCTGTATGAATATAGCTGGCCAAATCTATGACTTTACCAGAGCACAAGACAACAGCCAGTGGAGATCAGGAGGCTTTCTCTGTGCCATCACACCCATCTGGGTCTTCTGAAACATTTCACATCCGTAACACTTTGCATTTACAAACCATAAAGAGAAGGAAGTGCTGTAACACCCTTATAAAGGTGAGAAAGCCAAGGTATGTGGTGAAAAATAGCATAGAGATAGCAGAGAAAAGGGACAGAACCAGGCATTTTTCCTCCAGCATAGTGCTCTCACCCTGCAGCTCATGGCCTAGTCATGTAGCCTGTATGTTGGCTTGGCTGTTATCTATCAGAAGTTGCCTTAATAAGCTAAGGGATCCTGTGCCAAACTCCTCTACAGCCTGCAGCACAGCACAGATTGCACAGACAAACCAGCCCCTTGTCTTAAGGGAGGGGTCAGGGCTGCTGAGCAGCTCATTAACCCAAGTTCTCCATTCAGCTGCACATAGGTATCCATGCCACGGTCTCAGCTGCTAATCAATGTTTTTCTAGCTTCTTTGTTTCCTGCTCCAGACCAAACAATGGCCAGAGAGCCACAAACATCCCTTGATTCTTTCCGTTCCTTGACATGCCACTTGTCTAAAGAACATTTTAGCAATTGCTCTGAGATTTATTGCCCATGAGCTTGCTGTTTTTGAAGATTGTGAGTAAAACTGAGGTGCAGCTATTTCACCTCCTAACCCCAGCCTCTGCACCAAGCTCCAGCTCCTGTCATGTTTCATTTCTTGAAGCTGCCTTGTGCAGTGAACACAGGCTGGAACCAGAGACAGACGTGGTCAGTGGTGATGAGAGAGCAGTGATTGTACCTCCAGTAAATTGCCTGAGTCTTTCCAGATGAGTCACTGCACAACGAGAGGTTACACATTGTTACCAGAGAGAAAAAGTTTGCAACTGATCCTCACAGAGCTTAACAACCTCTCAGCGCCTCTGATTTTGTACGACTCTGCTTGCAGAGATCCCTCTTAAAAGGCTGCCCAAGATAAATAAAAGCTCACAGATTTTTTTTCTTATGTCATCAGAACATTAGAGCAGACTGCTGGAGAGGATTCAGACCCATGATCACATCTCTCCCTGCCTCCCAGCTGATCTCCCTCTTAAATCCACAGAAGTCCTAGGGATTTCCTGATTAGGACTGCAAAACATAGGAAGGCTTATTTTTAACACGTACCACTTGATCACCAAGCCCTTGTTGCAAAAGTGCTCAAGCTCTAGTTCTCGCTCCAACCTGATCCCAGCCACATCAGCCAGGAGTAAAACTTTATGCTCAGAAAAAAATCCCTGCTATTGTATTTTCCAAATCCTTTACCTCTTCCCGCTAGCAGATGTGGATCTCACAAGTGCTTTTCTCAGAGCCTTTCCTTCCTGCCTCCACGCATTTCCCCTCCACTTCTGCAAGCATCTGCAGCTGGGAAGATGCAAACAGTGGCAAATTTAAAGGCTTTGTCAGAGATTTCCCCCAGATGGCAATCAGCTGAGAAAGCTCCCTCATGTGAAGAGCTCTTTATTAGCCTGTTGCACCTGGGTATGGAGCACCAGAGAAGCAGGATTGTTATGCAAATCTAGCAGCCTTCAGGTGTAAGGGCAGACTGCCTTAGCAGCTCCTGCTCTTGATTTTGTTGTATCCACCACTCTCAGTAGTAGCAGTGGCACCCACTTAGGGCACTAGTATTACCGCAGGGTGAAACAGAGACCCACAGACCTGGGCTTCTCTTAACTCCTCAAAGACTTGTCTTAGCAGGCACTCCCTATCACTTCACATCCTTGTCTGTACAGCTGGGCAACAAGTTAGGAATCCACAGCACTGATTTCTCCTAAAACCCACCCTGCTGTGCAGCGTACCTCCTTTTAACGAGACAGGGTCAAGTTCACTTGGTGCTGTTTCAGGCAGGTCCCACCAGGGCACATCCAGCCCCGTATTCCTCAGGCTGTTACTTGCCTGACCTCCCGTACAAACCAAAAGCAAAGCTACCTGAAAGAGAGATTTTAAATCACACTAATGCCAAAATGGTGTTTCATTGTTTCTGAGTGAGCAAATATCATATCGGACAAATTCTTCTGTGCAAAATTATCTTTTCATTTCAGCCACTACATTTCCGGAGCACTCAGTCTAAGAGGCTTCCAATAACAATGATGGAAGATAAAGAAGTTGGCACGTATCTGTTTATGAAAACAGACATCAGTGAATATTCCCAGGCAGAAAAAATGCACACATTCTCCATTTAAAATCCTCAAAAGGACACTTGAAATAGTTTAAATGTTTCCTTCTTTGATTGAGAGGGGAAGAATAGAGGGAGAAGAAGGGGTTTAACTCTCCTAAGAGTAATTACAAACAACAAACATCAATTCCCAGCTGTTTTGTATTTCTTTTGTGATTTTAGTTTCAAAGATTCTGAAGTGCACTTGGCACTATTCGTGTTTTGTCATTGTGCACAGCGTCGGCCTCTTGCCTCTACCCAGATTTACACCCAGGCCAGTGCCAGCACCAGCGACCTCCACGCTGGAGCTGTGCTGAGGACCCCGGCCACGGTGCCAGAAATAACTTCATGTCCCCACCAAAGCCACAGTGCTGGAGCAGCAGTGCCACATGGATGGAGCAGCCACCAGCAGAGGGAGCGGCTAACTCGGCACAGAGATCCCCGAAAAGAATAACGGGGGATTTGGGGAGCATTGATGCTGGGTATAAGAAAATGGCCCTGGGGAGGATGGAGACCGTTTTGTCCAGCACATGCTAGCAAATGGTGACACTGTTACTGTGTCCTGATGGCAAAAGAGAGCCGAAGAGACAGGTGTTAGTATTACTCCTGTGGATACCAAGCTTTAGAAATGCACACATAGCCCTGCTGGGTGGCAGGGTCCCCGGGGGCTGCAAGGAGTGCACACAGGATGGTCAGGTCTAAGGGCTCCAGGAGCTTCCCGTACCCCTCGGTCCCCCCATCTCTGGGCCATGGACTGAAAATGTGAGGGATGGGAGGGAAGTGGCAATGAGGAACCACTGTGTTTTATCCAGTGCTGTCCAAGGGCGGTCTGACCAGCACCTCCCAGCAAAACCAAAGGGAACCAGCTCCACCAGTGCCAGCTTTCTCCGCTCACCGTCTCTCCCCAAAGGCACCGGGACACAAGGGCAGCTGCCCATCCATCCCCTTGCACTCAGCATGTTTACACGGGGAAGGGACGTGAGCTGCTGTAAGGAGCTGCCCCACTGGAGGAATTGCTCCCCTCCCACACTCATAAGGAGCTGATCCATCCAGCCACCAGCACAAGCTGGAAAATCTTCAGGGTTTCCTTCATTTACACCGCTTCTTGGGCCTGGGACAGCCGGAGCACATCGGTGCAGCCATGCAGCTCCCGCTGGTGCTGCGGAGGGAGCAGGGAGGTTGTGCTGAGCCAGCTCTGCTAAATTTACCCCACCCTGGGACTCTGACGTGAAGTGGGCACAGCAGGTTTGGGCAGACATGCCAGGCTTGGGAGCTGCTGTGAGGTTTTTCTGAGATTCTGGCAATGCCCCAAAGCAGCTGACTCACTCCTCTCAGGTCAGGGCTCCACAGCTGTAACTCCGGTGAGACCAGGGGGCTATTTCTGATGCACAGTGCTGTACAATCAGCGTCCACTCCATTACCCTTGCTGGTGAAGGATGGCTCCTGTCTCCAGCGAGCTTTCTTTAGCTTTTACTCCAAAGCTGTTCTGTAAGAGGAGAACCAATCTGAAAAGGGTATGGCGTTTTCTTTTTGCTGGAGATTCCCCATCTGGAGTTATTTGGTGACTTTGAGCTTGCTGTAATCAATGAGCTTGTTGTAATCAACGTCCTTGTCCTTCCTGTCCGCCGTACGCAGCATATGGATTTGTGATTTGTTGCTAGAGATGACTTGGCATTTGTGAGTTGTGTCAATGGATGCAAAAGCAGATTCATCCTAATTACATCGAACCGCTGATCAACTTATTAATCTAGCCTTAGGTTCCTGAGCAGTAAATCATGCAGGTTACAAACAAAGAGCATGGGATAAAAATGTTAACTGCATTCATTAGCTTGAGCATTTGGAAGGCAATTACCTGGACAAAAATATGTTTAAAGAGCCCTGGCACATTTCATAGCTCTCTCCTCTTGTAGGCTGTTAATACGCTACTAAAAGTGATGACTTTAACACCTCCGTTGTGTTGTTTTCTGTGTGTAATGACAAATCTGCTTTAGGGAGGCTGGGCAGAGGCTGGCAAGGGCTTGGGTGCGTGGAGGTTGCCAGTGATGTCCGTGCCCTGGCCTGCCGAGTTGCCTGTTTGCCACACATCAATTTGCTTGTGGAGCAGCTGTGAAATTGCAGCGGATTTTAGGTATCCATGAGAGTATCGGTGCATTTCCCTGCGTAGAATAATGTGTACCTTGTGCTCTGGGCGACACGCTATAATTAGTTTATGGAAGTTGTTTGTCTCTGAAGGTCTATAAATACACATACATAAAACTATAAGGGAACGAGCAGTCACATGCCCGAAGCAAACACATTCTGATGCAGAAGAGCTTTATATGCTGACACCCCCCCGACGCTGTTCCACTGCTGATCTTTCTTTCACTTCACGTCAGGCTGACCAAAAATATTTACTTTCTTCTTAAACACAAATAGACTGAAACGGATGGAGAATCTCCCAGCTGAAATGAAGGGTGTTCACCACTCAATGCCAGCCTGGGCTTGCTCTCTCTTGAAGAAGGCAAAGAAAGAAACCAAAACCCAACCCCCTCAGGCAGAACTCTCTGATCCCCTTGTCAAACATTTCCCCTCTGATTCCCTGGCATCACCCAAGTGCCTCCAAGAGAACAGCTTCATTTAATGGCCCAGCCTCGTTCAGCCCAACCAACCCCTCCATCGTTTTCAAGTGACTTTCTCCATGAGATGCACTCATGTTCCTCCGGTTTGAGAGGAAAGCCACAACGCTGTGTGTCCCCCTGGGGGCTCCCTGCTCCAGTGGGCTCCCACCACCACCACCACCACCGCCGCATGCCGTGGTGGCAGCCGCTGGCTTCTGCTGAAGGCGCAGAAGGAGCGGGGTTGGTGCAACAGAGGTGGGCACGGAGTGCCGGGGATACTTGTTCTGGAGGAGAGCGGGGGACATAACGGGAGGGGAACGACCCAGGGAAGGGAAGGAGGGGAAGGGCCAAGGGGAGAAGTGCCCAGGGGAGGGGAAGGGCCCTGCCCAGCCCTGCCCGGCTCGGGTGGAGCTGTCCCTTCAGCACCACGACCCGGGCACCTGCAGCCCGGCACGGCTCGGCTCGGCTCGGCACGGCTCGGCTCGGCTCGGCATGGCTTGGCATGGCACGGCTCGGCTCGGCACGGCTCGGCTCGGCATGGCTTGGCATGGCACGGCTCGGCTCGGCACGGCTCGGCTCGGCACGG
>NC_048906.1:4929795-5005070 GCF_011077185.1 Oxyura jamaicensis
GGCTTGGCATGGCACGGCTCGGCTCGGCACGGCTCGGCTCGGCACGGCTTGGCATGGCACGGCACGGCTCGGCACGGCACGGCTCGGCTCGGCATGGCACGGCACGGCTCGGCATGGCACGGCACGGCTTGGCATGGCACGGCACGGCTCGGCATTTTCTCGGCACGGCTCGGCTCGAAGCGAGCCAACACTCCCAGCAGAGGACAAGCCGGGTGCCGTTCGGGTGCCAAAGGGGTGCCAAGGTAGATCCGTGCCGGCGGGGGGTGCACGGGGGGGAACGGGAGGTGCCCGAGTGGTTGCGGGGCGGGTGTACAGAGGGGGGCGGTGCGGGGTGGGGGGGACAAAGCGGGGGCTGCACCCCGGTGTGCGCTGGGGGGGGGGGGGGCATGGACCGGGAGAGCGCAGCGGGGTCTGCACGCAGCGCCGGGTGCGGCCGCGCACAGCTCGGGGGGGCAGGACAGGGCTGGGTGTGCCGAGCCGTGCCGAGCTGTGCCGAGCTGTACCGTGCCCAGCCGAGCCGTGCCGAGCTGCACCGAACCGTGCTGAACAGTGCCCAGCCGTACCGAGCCTTGCCGCGCCGAACCGTGCCGAGCCGTGTCCAGCCGAGCCGAGCCGAGCCGAGCCGTGCCAACCAGCGTGTGCCCGTCCCCGTGGCAGCGGGTCCCGCACCGCCAGCACACGGCAGAGCAGCCGGCGGGGGGAGCCGCTGCCCGCCCCTGCCCGGTGAGTGCCGCCGCGCCGCGACCGGGGCACAACCGGGGGGAGACGGGGAGGGAAACAGGGGGGTCGGGGGAAGCGGGGAGCACCGCGGGGAGGGGGGTTGGGGGGGGACCGGGCTGGGGGGCACATAACTTTGCCGGGAGGACGCGGGGGGGGGGCGGAACGGGGCTGCGCGGATGGGGCTGGGGCTGCCCTGCCGGGGTGCGGGGGGGATCGTGGCCCCCACTCCGGCTCCCCGAGGCCGGGCACTGACCCCACCCCCAAAAAAGAAAAAACAACTCCATGCCCCCCCAAGCATCTCTGCTGCCCGCTGCGCCCTCCCAGGCGCTCACAGCCGCGGCTGAACTAAGTTGCCCAGAAGCCATCCCCCCTCCCAGACCCCGGCATCTTCCCCCCCGAGGGGAAAATGCCGGCGGCAGCCCTCACCCCCCCCCCTCTGCATCCTCTTTTACAGGCGGTTCTGCTCCCACGTAACCATGCCAGGATCGCTCAGTGCGGCGCGGGAAGCTCTGCCCTGGTAGCCCGGGGTGCTCGGGGGGTGGGGGGGGGGGTTCAGCCATGAATTCCTCGTCCCCCGTCCCCCGGGCCCCTCCCGGCTTGCTGCAGCTCTGGCAGGAGGAGAACCAGACCCAAGGCGGGCTGTGGAATGGGAGCCAGGAGCTGGGCTGGGAAGAACTGGAGAAGATGCTCTTCCTCTTCGCCAAGGAACCTGTCACCATCAGCCTCACGGCCATGTACCTGGTATCCTTCGTGGTGGGCTTTGTGGGCAACATCATGTCCATCAGGGTGCTCACTCGGAAGCGCCCAAGCCGGGCGTCCAGCCTGAGTGCCACCCGCAGCCTCCTCATCAACCTGGCCGTGTGCGACCTCATGGTGGTGTGCGTCTGCATGCCCATCACCGTGGGGAACCTCATCTACAAAGCCTGGGTGTACGGGGACTTCCTCTGCCGGGCCGTACCCTTCATCCAGGCCGTTTCTGTCTCTGCCAGCGTCCTCAGCCTGACCGTCATCAGCGTGAACCGGTACTACAGCGTGCACAACCCGCTCAACGCCCGCTCTTTCTTCACCCAGAAGCGGATCCTCAGCACCATCCTGGTGGTGTGGCTGCTGTCCTCGGGGATCTGCATGCCGCTCATCTTCATGAACAGACGGGATGAGATTGGGGTGGTGGAGGGCTTGCCCCTGGTGTTCTCCATCTGCAGGGAGATTTGGCCTCAGGAGAGGCTCAAGCAAGCCTACAACTTTCTGCTCTTCTGTGCTCTCTACTGCCTGCCGGTCCTGTTCAACATGGTCATCTGCTTCCTCACGGTGCGCCGGCTGTGGAGCCGCAGCAGCCAGCTGAAGGAGAGCAGTGCCCTGAACCGCTCTCTGCCGGCCTCCAGGCTGAAGATCCGGAAGAAGGTGGCCCAGATGGTGGTGGCCCTGGTCCTGCTCTTCGCCATCTCTTGGCTGCCCGTCTACCTGATGGACATCTGGATCGATTTCAACATCCCCAAGTCCTTGCAGGATGTGACTCCTTCTCCTTGGATCCTGCAGCTCAGGCCCTTTGCCCAGTGGCTCGGCCTCAACAATTCCAGCCTCAACCCGATATGCTATTGCTTTGTTGGGAACCTCTACAGGTCAGCCAAGGAGATGAAGAGCAAGTACCACCAAAGAATGGTCTCTCTCTTTAACTTCTCTCTGTCTGAAGGGACAACCCGTTCCTCGGTCCCAGAGCTGCTCTCTTACCAGGGCTCCACGCAGCCTGCGAGGAAAGGACCCTCTGCCACGGGCAGGAGGTTTCAGGGAGGGCAGGGCAATAAGAACAAGTGTGGGCGCTTGAATTCTTGCCAGCATCCACCCCTGAACACTGTCTCCAGCGAGAACACTTCCCTGTAATTCGGCTCAGGCGGTGCACCTTACCTCCTCACCTGCATTTAAGGACTCTCGAGAGGTCTTTCTGAGCGAGATATTTTAAAGATGGGAAAAACTTTCCTGTATTCACTCCCACCACCAGTTCAAAAATACAGAGACAGGGCAAGAACATGAAAAAAAAATAAAAATAAAATAACATTTTAACTCAAATCAAGCGTTAAGACAAATGATTTCTACTGGGGACAACTGGATGTGTAACCTGTTGCCCAGCCGGCAGGCACATGATCTGACAGACAGCTTCCCAATGAGTGGGCTCTCCCCTGCAGCTCCATCTCCGAGTGCTACAGCAGAGAAGCAGGTTGGATACAGCAGCAACTTGGCTGCTTGCTGCTCATCCTGTGCCGATAAAAAGCAGCCAGAGCAGGCACTCTCTGCTACAGATATGTCAGTTGTCATTACAAGTAGTGAAGAAACGCTAGAAACAGCATCATAAAAAAATTAGTGGGGAATTTCACACACTTTACCACTCGAGATTTCATTGTCTGATCGTATTGTTTCACTCCCCCGTGCAGATAAGTTCTCCTGATGTGAAGAGACAGCGCCAGAAGTACTAAAGGAATCATCACCACTCCACGTTTGGAAATTCAGAAGGGATAATGGAGCCCTGGAGGTGATTTAGAAAATGCAATAGGAAAATATTCTTTGGGTATCAGCTGTCTTTTTCTTACCGCTATGTTACCGTGTGCGGAGTCAAAAGATCCAGGCTTCTATTAACGTGATTTGCACTTGAAAAACCAGCGCTTGTTTGGCTGTGTCTGTACCAAGCAAAGTCAATGACATGTGAAAATAAAAATAGAAAGTGTTTTATAGCTAGTAAAATCAGAATCAAATAATGCAATGCTATTTGTCTGGGAAGGAGAGAATCAAAGTGCTTTCTTCTCCCAAGGATCAGAAGTAGGTTAAAATCTATTTCTTCCATCATCTCTTTTAAAAGAGCCTTTGATAAATATATTGTATATTTTTATTACATTAGCATCGAAAGGCCGCACTAAAGCTTAAGAATCCCATTGCACTGAGCACTGGGGCTGTATGATAAGGAGGGGAAACTTTTCTCCCAAAGATCTCCAAGTGCAAACACACCAGAGCAGGCAACAGGTGGGAGGAAAAAAAATACAGCAACGCTCGGCAGGGCTGGAATGAAACCACAGACTGACCCCTACCCTGTGCCTGCCCCATGCTGGCTATGAGGGGCTGCACGCTGCATCCTGATGCTGCCAGAAGAGTCTGTCCACACCGATTCGTGCAGGGCTCCCCTCACAGTGCCCCGCAGAACAAAACCAGCAGGCATCCCGTGGGGGGGGTGGGTCTTTGCACCTAATGGAACTCAGGCTTTTGGAGGCTGGGGGCTTTTTGTGTTACTGAACGATGGGATGATGCTCTGCGAAATCTCAGTTTCAGATAACATCCTCCTGCCTTCTGGGAGCCTTTTGCTCACCAATAAATAAATAAATAAATAAATAATAAAAATAGAGGCCAAAAATAGCCATTCATACCATCAGGATTTCCACCTTTTTAATGGTCATTAAATAACATTTTATGTTACTAGCGATTTGCCTGGAAAACGAGAGATTCCTCCTTAACAGGCAGCACCCGCTGCGATTTGTATTCCCTTTCTGTGTGAAGGAGAAAGAAATTACAACTACTCAGATTTACTTTGGGTGGGAAATGTCTTTTATGTGTTCTGGGAGATGAGGACATCTGCATTTTTGCAGGTGATACAGGAGTGGAGTGTTGCTTGATCTTTTAGTGGCTGTGGAGCAAAGCCTGTGAAGATTTTATTTCCTCTTTCAGGGTGTATTTTTAGGGCTGGCAAAAATGTGCTGGGCTCTGGAGCATTAAAAGCTCGCTCCGAATGCCCACTGAGTCCAGGTCCCGGAGACAGATGTCTGCCACCCACAGACCAGATGTGACACGAGGCTGAAACCTCCCCACCTTGCCCTGACCAACATATTTAATCCTGCCCTGATTAAATTGCAATGAAAGGAACATGGAAATGCCAGACTGGCTCCATCCCACGGGGCAGCCCAGCTCTGAAAAAGGCCAGGATTGAATGATGCAAGGAGGAATTTTATTTTTTTTCCTCAGCTCACGTCCTACCCTGCCAGTCTCTGTGCCCTCCATGGAGGCAGACAAACCAGGGGCTGCAGGTTCTCCCAAAGGCTCCTGTGCCTTTCCCCTCTGCCAACAAACATCCCATGCCTTTCTCCAGCCCCACAGCTCCTGCCCTCTAAGACACACTGTGGCAAGCACCTTTTCCACCAGGCTGGGTCATCTCTTCACACTCCTAAATGTTTCTCAGTTCCGTTCAGTGTTGCTGTTTTCCTATAATAAAGTCGAATCGCTCTGTTTAACTCCTCTTTGGCTCCCTCCATCACTTCTCCCACTCTCCCCTGCCTCGGCTGCTTCTCTGCGGTTTCTGTCGAGAGATCTCCCCTTGTCTCTCACTGGTCACTGCTCGGCGATGAATTCCTCTCGATCTCACTCATTCACTTCTTCAGGTCTCTGATGAAAATCCCTTCCTGCCCCGCTGATGCCAGCGGCTCCCTTCATGCAGCAGCCACCTGTTTGCTCCGGGGAGCCCTGGTTTATCTTGCGTGGCTTACCCAGCAGCTGCCAGGTGGTAATGAATTTCGGCCACTATCACCCAAGGGTAAATTAGGAGCGGTGACGTCAATACGAAAGCCACCACATCCCGTGAGCCACCCGGGCTCTGGCAGGGATTTCATTAACCTGAGCAGGGCTGTGCAGCGCAGCGGTGCCTCTGTGACTCACGCTGGCTCTGAAACAACTTTTTTTCCCCTCCTGTCTGATAAAACATCTCATATTGGTGCTCGATAAGGCATCTGAGAGTCCCGCCATGCCACACAAGCTCCTTGTTCCTGATGCCAGACACTTTGATGAGCATTCAGGAGACTTCTGGCCCTTCAAGGAACTGGGAGCAGGCACGGCTCTGGGTGGCGAGCATGGGTGGTTTCCTCAAAGGAGCTCAAGCCAGAAGTCTCTAAAAGAGAGAAAAGTGTTTCTCTCTAAATGCACCCAGGCAGGCTGGAAATGTGAATTTGAGATGTCTCAAGGACAAGGTTTTCCCACAGCAATGCTGCTAATGCATCTCAGTCCCACTCTTACCCCCATGGGTCCTCCTTCTCTGCTTTGCCATTTGAGTCAATACGGGCATTTTACCACATTACCGAAATAACATGTTTAAAACAGTTTTACTTGAATCCCTGTGCTGCTGTAAGGACTTGCAGATAGTCGCTGTTTGGTAACTCTCTCTGGGAATATCCTGTGGTCTTTTCTTGTACTATTGTCTCAAAGATGCTATGGATTTATTCTCTGCCTGTGAATCACTGGAGAGGAAAAAAAGAAAGAAGCTTTCATGTGGGGCATCACAGAGGCATGTAAAATCATGACTGGTATGTAGCAGTCATATGGAGAATGATGAATCACCCCTTTTTATAATAAAGCACCCCAGGAAGCCGATGAAACGATTAGGCGGCATGTGGCAGGGCAGGGCAGCCCCTTGTCCCCCCACCAAGCAGCAGCGGGAGCTCACTGGCAGGGGAGGTGCTGAGGGCTGAGAGCAATACAAAGACTTCCAGGGGAGACTGGAGTGTTCACAGCAAAAAGGGCCACTGAGGGCTATTAAAAGCAATGATTAAACCTGTGGCATAGAGGGCATTGGGTCTATAACCTATAAATACAGCTCTTACTCCTTCCCCAGGCTGCTATTGACTTACCAAGGGAAGCAGGATGCTGGGCTCAGCACGCTTTGGTCCATCCCATTCAGCTGCTCTTACATCCCTATAAAAGAAAAAAAAAAAAAAAAAAAAAAAAAAGGCCCACATTAGTCTGAGTCTTGTTTTAGAGAGCAGAAGGAGAGCAGGGGATGATTTCAGACCTGGTCTAAGCTGATCAAGAGTGAAACTTCACAGGACACAGTCACCTGGAGGGAGGACACGTTACCGCTGACGCAGCATGGGTGAGAAATGCTCACTCAGTCCCTTGTACAGCAAACGCCCGAGGAGTCCCAGCGGACAGTACCCAGTGCCTCCTCCGGAGCAGCGAAACAGAAATAACAGCTCTGGTCCTCTTTTAATGTTTGTCAGCCCTCTCAGTGGGTCAGCACCTTTGTTGCAGCAATCCTGAGCATCCCAGAAAGAAGAATCTCCTCTGAAGGGAAACTCCTGCCCGTTGGCGCATTGCATGTTATGCTTTATTGATGCTGGGACTTGAAACCAGGTGGATTCTGGCTGGTGGGCTACCTGCAACATCAGCAGGGGGCTGGCTCTGGGGTCTCCTCCCACACCACAACATATCCCATACACCAACACCTGCCCTGACTCGAAAGAATTAAACAAATAGGGAAAGTGCAGGAGATGCCTGAGTTGCCAGTGTTTTGTGATGTCCTTGTTGTTGTAAGCAGAGAACTACCAGTGTAAATTTTCTAGGGAAAATCAGTGTAGCTCAGTTTACCTTTGTAATTATATTCAGAGTAAAAACAAATCACTGGAGGCTGCTAGGAGAACAAACAAGAGCAGCTATGAGCAGGTACAACCAAAGAGATCACCGCAGCCCTTCGGGAAAGAGTCAGCATCCACAGAAGTGCTGCTTGCGTGGCAGACACAGGAATCGTGTAAGACTTTCCCAAACTCCCTAGGAACGAATGAGTACTGGTTAGGTCAGCCCCTGGGGCACAGAAGCTGCAGCACTTACTTTCCCTGCCTGCTAAACATCTTTAGGCACAATCCTGGGACTCAGAGCTAACCCAAGGCAGCTGCAAATCAGTGCAGGCTCATGCTGCTGCCTGCTCCCACACTTCCTCACCAGCCCACAACGGAGGCTCCTGGCTGTCCTAATTTTGGTATTTCACTCTGAGCTTGGACCTGCTGGGAAAACCTGATCTGGGGCAGAGAGGGAGCTGCGTTGGGGTAAGTGTTCTCTCTGGAGAGATAAGGACGGTGCTTTCTGCCTTACAGGGGTACCGCTCACTAAAGGCTATGAGGCAGTCTCATCACTTATTTCATTAATTTTTTATTAAAGTAATCATTTAAAAATATTTCAGCAATAAAGGCAGATTCAGCACTTGCAGAGAACATTTTTTTCCAAGGGAGGAATCTAGACCAGAGTCTTCCTGCTTGGTGTTCTGCTGACTGCAAGAAACCCCCTGAAGAAAGCAGCGCCTGGAGCACATTGGTGAAGGCACCAGAGCAGGGGCCCTGCTTACCCTGTGGTCATCCTCACTGCGTGGGAATCCCACAGAGCTGCAGCATGGCCCTTGATTTCAAAGGTTTTCCATGCCCAACCTTTTCCTCTTACTTCCTTGCACTCTGAATAAAACAGCTGTTTTGTGTTGCAGACTAGAGGGGGGAAATTATCTGAGGAGGTTGTGTTTTAAAACATCCACATGAAATATTTCTGCACCTGAGCTTCTAAAAGATCCAGGAATTAATAGCTTGTCCCCATATGCCTCGCCCCTGTCTCTCTCAGTTTTTATGACAACAGGCAGATGCTGTGGAGCACAAGACACTGTGTGCAGGACAGGATAGAATAGCCAAGCCTTAATCATTCCTTAATCAGACAGGCATTTCCCAATCGCAGCCCCGTGCCAGGCTCTCTGGGTCCAATTTGCAGAGAAGTAAGCAGTCAGCACTGCCGATGTCCTGGCCCTGGCTGTCCCGTGTGCCTGCCCTCTTGGCCTCTCCCTGCCTCTGCAGGAGAAGGGGTTTTGGTACTCGTCCAAGCAGCATCTCCCAGCTCTGCACCTCTGAGCACCAAGGAGGATGGAAAAATTGAACCAGCCATGGTTTCTGATCACTGCAGTGAGGGGGAGCTTGAGGAGGGTGGCTGCAATGCCCCCACGCTGATGGGGCCGTGCAGACATGCCCCTGCCACAGATGCTGCCCAGCCTTTTTGCCTTTTTTCAGTTTCCACCTGAGGTGTTTGCAGTCAGTCACCACTTCCCTCTCCTTAGCCACTCGCCACAAGGCTGGGCTGCTGAATTAAAGATCTGTGCGAAAGGGTGCTCAGGCAGACATACCCCATTATCTGGTGCTCACAAGTCGTGAGCTGTTATTTCTCAGCGTGAGGAAGGAAAACATGGCAAAACATTCAGGAAATAAGCTAAAGAATAATAATAAAAAAAAAAAAAAGGGGGGGGGGGGGATGAAAGAAAAGCAAACCCAGACAGGGAGATGAAACCGTCTTAAGGCAATTACAGGGGAAGAAGTAGTGCTGCCAAGGATATTACAGCTCTCATACACCTGCTAATCTGTCCTGATAAAGGTCTGACCAGCTAAACTAATAACACCATTAAATCTGCAGTAATCGGTACCAGAGGCAGCCCAAGGATCTCACAAGCCACGTGCCCAGAGAAAGATCATTTCCAGCAGGAACGTGCTCATCCAGCCACAGGTACTGGGACCTGTACCCAAGACATCGGCATAATTGCCCAAGCCGTGGTGACTCAGCCAGAAGCTGAGCTGAGAGCTGACCCTGCCTTTCCTCAGGCTCCATCCATCAGTTCTGCCAGTTAAGGCTGTTCTTTTGGGGTCTGTGTAGCGCAGGAGAAAACACGGAGTTCCTACACAGCCTCACAGTGTGGATCAGCACTCGGAGTGGGCTGACTCATAAAGTCTCAGTGAAGGCTGCAATGTTCTCCTTCAAAATCTAACTACCTGGCACAGCCGCTGGCAGAAATGCCTCAAGGAGAGGATGTGCAACAGGCAGAGAAAAAAAGCAAAAATCCTCCTAAATCCTCAGGGTGTAAAGTGTCAGCCCACTCCTTGGAGAGCAGGAGGGGACACGGGTGGGGAAAGCACCACAGCAAGCACCACACAGGTTTTTCTGAGCCCCGTCTCCAGCCTGGGGTTGGTGCTGAGATGTTTTTGGTGCCATCATTTCAGCACAGACCCGAGTGCTCAGCGAGGCGGCGGGACGCTGCCTCCCCCGCACCGCACACCCAGGCCTCCTTTGTGGCAGGAGGGCGTGCAGACGTTATCTGCTGCCTGAAAGCACACAGATTGCCTTCTCTTTCATTCCCTCTCCACCAGGGTTGACTTCAGCAGCGTTTCCTCTGATTTATACTAGCGGGAGCTTGCAGCGAAGCCCACGGTGAACGAAATACTGTCAAGGTGAGGCTGCTGTCATACCAGCTGCCGTAATTCCACTGACTTAAAGGATCCACTCCTAATTTACAAGTCAGAGCTGGATCCAGCACCGCAGGCTGAGAACAAAGGTGCCATCTTTATATATCCAAATTTATACCTGAAATAAATACCATATTAGATCTTTCCAAGAGGTCTGAATGGCAATGCTTTCATTTTTCTCCCTGCAGAAAGGTGAAATTCTCATTACTGTTTTGGGGTAACCTTCAAGTCTCAAGGCTGGATGGTTTTCAGGCCTCTGCTTGTTCCACATGGATCTTCAGGGGCCAAAATGTGCAACTGTGTCCTCCAGGGAATTGCCCATCCATTCTCTTTGTTGGGTGTGAAGCCCCTTATTGTGGTCACCATTTCCTGGAACCAGTATAGCAGCTCCTTGCAGTGAAAACTAAGATAATGAAGCTTAAATGGGTTTCCAGCTCTATGGTCTTTTCTTGTACACTTGAGGAATAATCAATATTTATATATGAGTATATTTCTCTGCCAATAACAGTATAGGCATATCAAAACAGCATGCTCTCCCCCAAAAAACAGTGAATATCTGTGTGGCCACGGGTTGTGAATGGGAATTTGTGGCTTAGACAATATCATGTCACACAGGACAGGCACATCCAGACTGCAGGAGAGTTAAATGGATCCACACAGACACATGTCCCAAAAGAGAAACTATCCATAGCCTTGGTCTGCATCTGCAAGCACAGTGCAGGAAGTCTCTTTAGGGTGGGAACATCTCTTTAAAGTATAATAGAAAAATCCTCTTCTTGATCTCGTCTCCCATGTTCCCTTCCCAAAGTCAAGGCAGGACGGCCCAGAAGCCAGAAGGCTGACATAATTGTCATGGAAACAGCAAAGCTTTTGTGCAGGGCACGATGCCAGAACTGGAAGCCAGAACTCCTAGCAACAGCAAACTCTTTCCTGAACCTTTAGCTCCAGTGAGCAATAGACAAAACCTGGAAAAGCAAAGGGCAGTGATGGGTGCAGGGGTCCGGGTGGTGGTGAAGGAGCAGCTCCACCTCCTTGCCTTCTGCCAAGAGAGAACTTCTTATCTGCAGACTCGAAGCTGTAGAACAAAGCACTGAACTAGCCGGGCAGCCGGAGGCATCACCTGCTGCCTGATCTTGTAGCACAGAGGTATGGCCAATAATCCAGAGACTTTTTCCAGGTCTGCAATTGGAAACGACTGGAGGAAGTCCTCAGGGCACGACACTCTTTGAGGAAGGTCTCTATCCTGCTCTGTGGGGACAGAGATGTATTCTGCTGATGAAAAGGGCTCAAAAGGAGTGAGAAAGAGAAAAGTAGTGTTTCATTTTTGCTGATAAGCTTAAGCGTGCTCGGTTAAGCCGCTTTTGCCCATGGGGAATGTTTTGATAGATTATTGCTGGGGTTGTTTTGTTTTGTTTTGTTTTCCCAAGACCTTTCTCAACTGTGAGAAAAGTTAAGCATTATTTTGTATTATTATTATTTCTTGGCATGCTGTGCTGGAATAAAAGAAATCTGCAACTAACGGGGTGAGACCATGGAACGTGACACTGAACAAAGAGCTGGACACATACAGACCTGAAAACAGCTAAGGTGGTAAAGCTGCAAGAAAGAACATAAAGAAATGTGCTTAGGGGAGTGCACATGTGCCTCCTCTGCTAGAAAGAGCTCCAAGAACCAGATAAACAACAAGGGAACTAGATGAATCTCTTATTCATTATGTCTCACCCTTTATCCTCCCTAGTACGTGAGGCCTGCTGTCCACCCAGGAGGAAGAAGAGTACAACTGGCTTTGGCAGTCCCTGCTGTCCTTTGCACAGCCCTCACAAAGGGAAAACCCCAAGCAGCTCTCCCCATGTCCCCCTCATACCCCTGCACGTGCTGGGACTTGACTTGCCCCTGTCCTGCCACCCCAGGGAGATGCTGGGTCCCATAGGTGTCACAGTGCAAGGCTTCGGTCCAGGAAAGGATGGGCTGGAGCTGTAGGACCCCGCTGCAAGGGCTGGGCCCTCAAAGGCAAGCTATCTGCATATATTTGAAAGCATGGATATTTAATTTGTCCTTTCTTTGCTCCTATTTTTATTGCCAGCCGCTTAAATTATACAAATGAGGTGTTTTTTTTCTTGCCTCATCCCCAGAGAGTCAATGCATTAAACAAAACATTAGAATATACTCATAAGCACAGAAAATCTCTCATATATATTTATAATCTCTGAATTACTCGCATTAATGCAGAAGTGGTTTCGATGTGCTTATCTCTTCTCACCGCTTATATATCCAAAATACACAGCACAAGAAAGATAAACACATTGAAACTAGCCATCCATTAACACATCTGCCATCCAGAAGCAAATGCAAGGAACAAATTTACAAGGAAAAGCAGAGAAGGAGACAAACACAATTACTATGATGTGGCTCCACTGCTGTCTGATCATTAGGGACAAGGATAAGATAATTAAGTGTCATTCCAAAGACTGGCTACTTGGTGGCTGTTTCCAGCATGGGAAGCACTAAGCAGGGTGGAAACCCACACTGAAATCATTGAAATTGGGCAAACAAGCTGGCCTGGTACTTGCATGCAGCACAGGGCCAACTGGTAAAGAAGGAATGAGTTAGCCTCTGTTGTCAATGGTTGCACCCAAAATGCTTCTTATTTTTGGACAGAAACAAGATGCCAAGCACAGCCCTCAGCCATGTCATGCAGGAGAGGGGATACAGCAGGATGAAGGTGCTCAGCACTTCTCAGCACCAGCAGAGAGCAGCCACCACCCTTGCCCCAGCCCCTCCATTATGCTCTAGCATCCTTGCCACAGTCTGGTGTTGCTTTTGCAGACCAAGTCATGCCCTTTGTCACCCCATAACCACCCTGACACAGCTTTTCTCCAAAGATTTTTGAATGTGAAGGCAGGAATTTCTCCCCAGCCCACCAGCTCGATAATCTGATGTATTTAGCAGAGCTCAGCCTCCACTTCCCATTTCATAATGCTGTCTTGCGCCGAGCGCTGCTGAAGCAACCCGCTGAATGTGGCCAGCTGTCTGCTTGATTTGTGAGCACCCCCATACCGCCCGGCCTCGCTCGCAAATTCAATCACCCGCCCCGGAGGGAATCACTCCCACAGCTGCACAAAATCCGAGGGATGTCACAGGAACGGCCAGCTGCGGAAATCTGACCTTGGTCGCCAATAACTAACGCTGCAAAAGCTGACTCCTTAGACATGAGCAAGACGGACTGCTGCTCCCCGCAAGATGCATCGATGCCAAGTGCACCTTGAGTGTGTCTTAGTAATAAGTTACTGTAGGTGCCTCGCAGTTTCTTCAATCAAAAAGCAATCACCCTCCTCCCTTCCCCATGGCAACCAGGGTTCGGTAATCGCCTCATCACCTATTCCAAATTGAGGCTGAAATACGTGTTCCCAACGACCGAGAGCTCCAGTCTTTATTCAACTGCAAATATTTGTTACTCACTCAGACAAAGCATCTTCCAGTCTGCCGCTGGATAAATGTTCCCTTCTCCAGTTTGAAGTATGGTGGGATGGGAAGGGCAGGAGAGGTAAATATTTAAACAGCCTGCTGAAGGAAAACTGTGCTTTGAGACCCAGAAAACCAAATACTCCGCAGGTGAAACTTCCATCAAAAAAGCAAACAAAGGATCAGGAATGAAGTATTGCATTTTGGCCACAAGTCCACAGAAACATAAGCCTCCTCTCTCTCTCTCTCTCTTTTTTTTTTTTTTTCCCTGGCTTTTGCAGACAAATTGTCAGCCTGAATTATCGAAGCATTTACAAGACACAGAAGGTGTTCTCATTCTCAGGCTGATGCAGAAGAAGACATCTAAGCCAGAAATGGAGGTCACCATTTGTTACTCTGCTGTCAATTCTGGTTGCGAGGAATTAGCTATTCTGACATCCTTGCCATGGATAAAACCAGCAGTGGATATCTCAGCGCCTGCAGACATGCTGCCAAGCACTGGGAAAATGGAGATCCGAGACTCCCCTCAAGATGTGACCAAGAATGCTGAGCTCTCGCTTGCAATATTCATTCTGCAAAACCCCTTGCTCCATACAATTTTTCCAACACTAGATGCTGGCCTGATAAAAACTGAGCACTGTGTTTTACTTTTTAAAAAAAAAAAAAAAGAGAGAGAGAGAGAGATAAAATCCAGCAACCCAACACTATTATGTAAATTTGAATGTGAATTATCAGAATTTCATTTCTTCTTAAATGTTTGTACTGTAAAAGTGATACTAATTAGATAGCATGAGGAAAATTCAGAAAAATTCAAGGTATAAATTGCCTCCTGAGATAACATTTAAGATTTTAAAAACAACAACAACAAGCTCTGTAAAAAGGGGTAAGATAGAAATTTTGATGCATAATAAGGCATGTGCAGTCCTCGAAGGAAACATAAAAAGCCTCCAGATAAGAAACCACTCAAATAAATGCATTACATTGTGGCACCATCTACTGTGTCAACAGAAACAACTGAGAAATGGAGGAATTGAAGTCATCTTTTGTTTTGTTTTGTTTTATTTCTGAGAGACTCAAGTGAAGGATGTCTGAGGAAAGGCAGAGCAGGGTCAGGCTGCACCATGGGATGGTCAGTGTGCAGGACAAACAAGAGCATCTTCAAAATGCAGGAGAGCTACTGGCTGAGTCTCGCAGTCTGTCCCACTGTGGCACAGACGGGTCTGAGACCCTCTTCCGCAGTCTCTTTCTGTCTGCAGTCTTCAAATAAAATAGCAAAGTAGGGTGCACATATTCTCTTCTGGTAAAAAGAGAGGAAACCCATGCTAGCTTTTAACTAGGAAATGCTATGTGCACATTTCTCCTACATCCAAAAAATGCAAACACAAGGGAACATCCAAGGGAAATGTTAAGCAACTGCTTCTGATGCTCTGAACCAGCTCTTCCTCTATGCACACTCTCAAGAGCATGGAACCCATTCAGAAGAAGGAACTAAAGTAAAGCCGTGCATATGGTATTCACGAAGCCTTAGCAAAGGCCTCCCTGTTGGATTCACCTCGGCTGATGAGCTGGGCTTCCATTGTGCCTAATCCTCCTGCCCTTTGGTGGCGCCAGGCCTCACCTCTGGCACACACCAAAGCCCTGGGCCTCTCCACCACTTCACAGAGGTGGACTCCCATGCCCTGGCTGCCCCATGGCCCTGAGGTCTGCAGGGGTTTCCAACACCCCCCTGCCAAGCCCCAGCCTCCCAGCATGTCATGGACCCCCCCCACTCAGTCCCTGCTCCTTTCAAAGGCACTTTCCTTCTGCAGGAGTAGGCCCCAGAGCATTCTTACAAAGAATACATGACCTTTCCTTCCTTTCCTTCCTAGTTCTGTAAAGTAGATAAAGATTTCCCAAATAGTCATACATTGTTCCTAGAGAATTACCAGCTGTGTTACTATCTGAGTAACAGGAAGATATAAACTACTCTAACAAGAAGACGCCAGACTGGTACTGGTCTCTGCTAAATGGCTTCACCCTAATCTTTTTGCAAGACTGCTTTTAGTTACATGCCTCGTACGTTTGATATCCGGATTTAATCTCTGCTGCCACATATCACTGTGGCTCTTGAAGAAGTAATAATCTTCTCCATGATGTTGTCGGTGCAGAGATCTCTAAGATGATATGAAATGAGTAGGAAGTCATGTGCTTTCCTAGGTCTGCTGCTGCAAAGTGATACCTCGTTAGGCCTACTCAGAAGCTATAAGTACACCGTCGTGCCCTAGAGACACCCTAGCGTCCCGAGAGTGAATTCTGAAATATCCAAAATGGTAGTTTGTCATGTCTTGTCTTCTTCCAGCTCTGAAGCAAGAGCTCAGGATTCCTAGCCCATCTCTGAATCGCATTGCACAGCCATTCTGTCAGCATCCCCATTTAAAAAGAAATGTCAAATTAAAAACCATCTTGAAAAGAATCCAGCGTTAAAATTAGTCGGCCTCTAGACTCTATAAAGAAAGGCCATTAAATTTAATTCCCATGCTTCTGTAGGATACATCAGATAGACAAATTGAGAGGGCTGTTTTTTAGAATCCAGCTTTGAAATCCAGCTGATGCCTCAGCAGAATCCCTGCCCTGCATCCCCCGCCTGCTTGCCTCGAGACTTCAGCACCCTGTCTCAAGAAAGACAAAGGGGATTTCCACAGGGATTTGTGATGGAACAGGACACAAGCTGATTATCTCCCTGATGACTTGATGAGATACTGGAATCTTCATTCTATCTAAATGGAACTTAAATTATTTATAGCTGGGCTAAGTTGACAATTAATTCTGTAAGCTGTAAGGAAATTCTAGATTTTGCCCAATTTCCCAGCTGGAGATAAAAGCATTTGAGATTTTCTCATGACTTCATGGTGATTTTGAACTGTAGCTTCCTCCCCATGCACAAGCTCGGTGTCTCCCACAGGTCAGAGACATGGATTTCATTACTTATGTCAGCTTTCATTAATGGGGAGAAAAACCTTACCTCTGCTATGAAACTAGACTGCAATACCTGAACTTATAAAGCAAACAGCAAATCTGCACTTTGCATGACCTTGTAACTTGCAAAATAATTTTAAAATTGTGTCTAGTAATGGTTCTATTTTTGCTCCAGCCATTGGTGATGACCACACTTTGCAATCTTTTAGTGCCATTTTTAAGACCATCAGAAATATACTACTTGAGATGATTTGTGTATCTGCTACAGTGATATTTTGGTACTTCGATTTTAAGACAAATAGATAGGCATGAGCTGAACTCCACAGAGCTGCGTTTTGCAAACCAGAGGAATATAAATAAAGGGCTTGTAAAAACCCTTGCCAAGGATGCTGTTTTTCAGCTGCTGCAGGACCACAGCAGAATGAGGTTTAGCAACGTATACTCCATAATACCAATCAATAAAGTAATTGAAATATTTCAGGTACTCCTTTCAGGTTTTTCTTTTCATTAGATGTGAATATTAGACATTGAACATATACTTTCAAAACACTTGAGAGCTGCAGCTCTTAAGTGATGCAAAGCTCTGAACCTTTTCCTGCCTTTTCTCAGCCCCTTTGTGTGTCTCAGGTTCACTTAGAAGCCATTAGTCACCTATTGGCGTATTTGGGAAGCTAATAGCTATGAAAATCTAATCCTTGTAAGCAAAAGTGTTTGGTCGTACTGGACGCATGCAGCATCAGATTATTTGGCAGTGCAAATACAAAGTGGCAGGAGGACATGCATGCAGTTGTCCATCCTTGCTGTTAAACCAGCCACAGTGCTTGATACCGTGATGACAGCTGATGGTGGAAGCAGGCAGCCTGGTTCCCCAGGTGGCACAGCACCCCCTCAGGTGCCCGTCTCTCCAGAAGCATCCTCCAGGTGCCAGAGGAATGCTTCTGGGAGGCTCCTTTAGGACAGGATTTTGTGTCCAAAGTCAGCTGTCTTCCACCACAAAGTCACCCTTTCCACCACCACCACCTTTTCAGAGACAGGATGGGAATGACAACAGTGGAACAATTTAGGATTTTGAGGTTTACCATAAATGAGACACCTGTAAGCGCTGTTGGCTACCACCGAGTCTCACACATGGAAGTCCCTAAATCCAAGCTCTTGTATCAATGAGCTCTCCAAAAATATTTATGCTCTTCCAAAAGAGCCACCCCTGGTGCTTTTGCCCAGAGCAGGCTGTGGCTGAGGTTCCCCGGCTGGGCGCTAGGTGGCAAAGCATCCTGAGAAAGGGAATTTCAGGTCTCGCCCATCCCCTGTGGAAGGGGCTGTGGGAGGTTGGGGTGTTTTTCAAGCGCAGCTAAAAATAAGGAATTTGCAAATCTAAAAGCAGAGAGCCCAGCAGGGACACGGGTGAATTTGTATTCCTGCCCTACCTCCAGGCTGAGGTATTTGCGTACGAACATCCAGAGCTGTTTCCTTCGTGGCTGCTCTTGTGCTGACAGATTGTGGCCATAGTGCTCCAAATATGCAAACACCAGCACCTGGTTAGAGAGGAGCCTCGCTATTTACAAAGATATGCTGGCTCCTTGCTACGGGCACGGGACAAGCAAATGCATGGCACGTGAACCACGGGTGTTTGCAAGCCTCTTGCTCCAGCACCGCCGCTTGCCTCGCCTGCCAGTGTCTCCAAAATGAGGAAAGAAACGTTTTGCCAGCGTGGTTTCTCCATATATCTCTGTGCCTTGTGTAACTCAGCTCTGGGGACATGGCCCTTGGTGGTTTCCCCAATGAGGGTCCTCTCTCCTCCTCCCACATCCCCTTTGGGGTGAGGAAGGTGCAGCTGCTGCGTTCATGGAGGCAGATCCCCAGGAGGCTGGAACAGCCCTGGTTTAATTGGAAATCAACCCAGAGCTGGCGTGTGACCTGGAGATGGGTCCTGCAGAATAACAAGTGAGGAGGCACAAACCCCACAGCTGTGGCAATGCCACCTGTTTCTTACGGATCTCCGTACCTCCAAGGGGACATGCATGGAGAGGACACCCCTCACAGTCTCTCTTTCTTTTACCATGAAAGTTCCCAAGACCCTCAGATGAAGCTTGACCCCATGGGGCTTTGCCTGATGAAGGGGAGAATCCCACTGCTCCCCTTCACTTGTAGAGGACACAGCACCTTTAGGGTTGTGTGAGTGACAGGCCCCAATATTTACCCATCAGGATCTTGTGCCAAGTCGCACACGTCTTCATGTCCTCAGCTCCTTGCCCTCAGGTTTCCCTGCTGGCAAGGACCATCTTCTTATTCCACAGTAATCAGCCCCTCGATGTGATGTACGGATGGAGCAGTCTCAGCCTGCAAAAGGTTGTCAGTCATTTATTTCTGCCTTCCCTGCCAAATCTCTCCATCCCCCAGCCAGAAACCATCAGCACTGTGCTTCACCGCGCAGCCTGGCGGGAGGGAGCTGGGATAAACCTGCAGAAACTTCACCTCACAAGCTGCTTTTGCCTCCTCCTGTAGGATGTCAAATTATCCCCCAGCTCTTTATACTTCTACAGCCCCTTGGCCCAAAGCACTGCAGCAATTTAAGGCTTGTTTTGCAGATCATACAGGTAATACTGTCTGAAAGAGGGGATAACCAGCAGGGTCCCTTGATGCTCTGCACTGCTGGTAGCATCCACAGGTGAAGACCCCCATCAAGGAGGGGATATGAGGGGGCTTGGGGGCACACGGTGCCTGTGCCTCTGTTAGAGCAGGAGGCACGAGTGGGCACTCTCAGCATGCACCACATGTGCCTGGTGGAGCAGTTTAGTCCTCCGTGAAGGTATCGGAAAGGGATACTATGCCAACCCCACAGCTTGGCAAGGAGAGGGGAAAATGTGTTAAAAAATGAGACTTCCGAGCATGTTCTCCGTCTGGAATCTGCCCGCAAAGCAGCTCAAATTTCTCAAAGGGATTCATTATTCAAAACTATTTGCTGAATAATTTCTGAGGGTAATTGCAGGTCTGAAGCTTGCCTGCAAACAATTCATTAGGAGCATCCGGGCGGGCAGCTAGGACTGTGCTCAGACTTTGGTTTGTGCTCCCTGGCTGCGTGCGGATAAAGCCTAGAGCCAGGCGGGAAGGGTGAATAAACTTGTTTACAAAATCATGATCATGAAAAAAAAAAAGTAGGGGAATTAAAATTAGCTGCTTCCACAGACACTTCTGGATGTAACCGTGGCTGAAATAGGCTGGCAGAGAGAACTGGGCACTGGGGGACCAGCTGGACTCCCACATCCCTTCATGGAGAGCATGGCTCTGTCCTCCCAGTGCCCAAACATGACTCGTCCTCGGGCAGGCCAAGGAGAGGAGCAGGAGATTGGGAACGAGGAGCTGCCTCTACCTCTGTCCTTGCAGGGCCCAAAGCATCACGGACAGAGCTGCCCACTGGGGGAGCGTGTTGTGGAGCTGCTGTCCCTTGGAAGTGTCACCAAGAAGCTCTGACAGCTCGCATACACATTTGGAGAAGGAACAGAGAGTGACTGGAAGCACTTCCACAATGCAGGGCTCTGAAAGTGCACAGTGGTGCTGGGCTGAGTACCAAAGTCATCACTCAGGCTATGTTTCCTGCTGAAATCATGAAATAATAGATGTCCAATTAACTGGCAGAGCAAGATGCAAAGAGAAATATTGCTTACAGAGAGCTGGCATGGTTCCCATTGAGTTATAATAAGAATATTTTATTTGCACTAGGCTTTAGATAACCTATTTCTATTCTCTCTTTTGCTGCCCCTGAGGCTCCTGAGAGTATATCAGTTTCTTGGAATAACTTTTCTTCTCCAGCATCTCTGAAGTCCTCTCTCGGCTCCACTTGCTCACTATAATCTTGGATGCTGCTAGACTAAACAGAGAGCGAGTAGCTGGTGTGAAAGACCTGAGTATATAACACTCTCAAACTGCACAGACTGCAAGGTCTCTGGCTGTGGTACTCCCCGAAACATGTCTGAGTGGGGAGCAGGTAAAGAGAACAGGCACTACCCCACCTCAACCTTTAAAACAGGCAGAGCAGGCAAAGCTAAAGCAGCAACAGCAAAAACATATAGAAAAATAATTATTTGGCAGAAAAAAAAAGCCTGCTTGAGCCACAGTGCATTTTCCTAAGTCGAAGTAAAACCCATCAAGTGCCAACAGGACTAACAGCTGTTAACTTACCATTGACCTGCCCAGTGAGATATTGAAATCCAGAGGCTACCCCATGCAGAAAAACATTTGTACAGTGCTCTGGAGCACGTACCTCACATCCTGCAACATACAACGTTTTGATTGCCATGTACTGACCTATCATATATGTGTGGTTTAGATTAAAGACAACTAGCATAAGCAAAAGCTCTGTACGAGATGTCCAGTGAAAGCAGATATTTAATGGGTCAGTACCTTCTTGCTGGCCCTGCAGCAGCAACCTAATTGTTTGCTTAACTTGCCTTGTAACCACAGCCCGAGGTAGCAAGTAAGATAAACCTTTTAATTGCTGCAGCCATTAACCTAAATACACTTCCAGTAATTCTTGGTATCTGTCTGGCACAATAATTTTTCAAAATCCTTAGGACCATGCTTGCAGTTGTAACCCCAGGAAAATCAGAGGCCCCAGGCAGATCAGTGACTCACTGGGGATCAGGGCACGACCCAGTTGCAGAACGAAGAGCGGAAAACCCTTTGTGTCAACATTTTCACACTTGCAGTTATCTCTGTTCTCAGAAAAGGCACCACAAAGGCAACCCCAACACATTCAGGCATGTGGGTCTTATTTGTATTCAACTGCTTTTGAAACAGTCCAGAAACACAATCTGCAAATTGTTTTCCCTTCCTTCTCTTTTATTTTTTAAATTCATTCATTTTGAGAAGTCTTTTTTTTTTCTTCACAGAAAACATTGCTGGGGAAAAACATAAGATTTGTCACAAAAGGGAAGGGAGCCTTAAAATCTGCTGAGGGAGCCACGGCTTTGCCTTCATTTAATTCAACCCCAGTTGCTTTATCAATGCCCTGATCCTAAGAGCAACTCTGTAGCACACAAGGCAAAACCATCCCCATGTTCACTGCAGAAGTGGATATTCTGCAAACTGTGGTGACACAGCTCCGAGCTAGACAAATCCTGCTGAGAATCTAATTCATCTCCATCCCATTTAGGATTTCAGCTCCATCCATTTGGGATGGAGCTGGTGGCTGCTATGGTGGGCAGTGCAGCATGAGCAGCCGGCTCGGAGCTGCTCCAGAGACCTTGCAGGAACCATGGTGGGCTCGGGATTTAACTCTGGAGGTGATGACAGAGAGAGAAGAAAAACCCAGGACACGGCTGGGGGATGAGGATGCTTCCTCCTCTCCATCAGCGCCGTGCTGGGAGCGCGGCAGAGCCCCAGTTCTCAGCAGTGGAAGCCTGGTGCAGGTGCAGAAACGCAGTGGAACAGCCGAAAACACAATGAGACAGCCTCTTCCTGTCTTTTCTTGACCTCATCCTTTCTCAAACCAAACACTGCTGCTCTTTCGGGGGGGAAATATCCCCCGTTGGTTTAGACCAAACAAGAAAAGAAGAAAAACAAATACAAATCCAGCTCTGGCTATCTTTGGGTAGCTGTCTAAAAAGGGCTGGGAAGAGCCATGCCTGCGCCACGTCGTCAAGCCCTGCAGCTGCTGGGCAGCGAGCTGCAGTAGCAAAAACAGCTTTAGAAATGCCTTGCCAGGGTCAGGCAGCAGATCAAGCCAAACACGTTCATTTTCCCCATTTTTATAGGGGAAAAATGTCGGTTCAACCTCCGGGCTCAGCGCTGTGCAAAGACACGGAGGGCACCAAATGAGATCCCAGAGGTAAACACAGAGTGTCTGCCTCTCAGGAGGCAGAAGCGGAGAAGATGAGAGAAAAGCAGGTTGTCTCCAGCTACGTGGCCACGTTCAGCAACACCTTAACCCCATCCCGATGGGATTCTTCAATTCTCACCACTACACAGGTCTACAGAGCCAAGGGTCCTGGGAAAACACTTGGCTTGTAGACGTCCGGGTGGTATCACATCTGCAGTGTGGTGACTGGCTTGTCCAAAGCAAACACCAGCAAAAAAATAAAAATATCACAAAAACATCAGGCTCGGAGTTAAAAACAAAGCAGCCACTTTCCATGTGTTCTCTCACTAAATAGTGTCACTGTAAGTCAGAACACTTGCACCAGGATGTTCCAACAAAGAATCTGTCTCTGGCAACTGGGCTGTATTGGAAATTTCCTTCCAATGGGCACCGCCAGGAAGGAGCTAACCCTGACAACAGCAACCTAATCTATGCTGAAAGCTTTTTCCTGTATATTGAGGGACAAAAAAGCAAACAAAAAAACCCACCTTGTCCCTAGCTGTCTTTTCAAGCTAAGCTGACAAACTCAAGAGCTAGATTTCAGCCGGTATCTCACTCCCAAAGGCGAGCTTTGCAAGCAGGCTGTTTCCCTATTACAAATAAAAGGAAAAGCATTACTTCCAAACCTGCAGACTTTCCAAAAGTGAGGAACTGCATCCAAGCACACTGACCTTTTTGCTAAGCTCTAAAAAATGTAATAAATGTGAACTGCAACAGCATCTGGAGCTGGCCCCGACATCTTGAATTCACATTCTCACTCACTGATGACAGACACTGTGCTTTTTTTTTTCTTTAAAAAAAAAAAAAAGCAGCAACAACAACAAAACACACCGCGACCACAACAAAAAACAGATTTGCTCCCAGAAACCACTGCCTGGAGCAATGGCTGTGCTTTCAGGAGGTGAAGGGGACTTTACCCCAGCAGCTTCATCTTGCTGCTCTGCCTCTGGCTGGAGCTGCAGGGTGGCACAGAAACATGGCTCATCCTGGCCTTACGAAGGGCTTTTGGTTTCACACTGGCTCCTAGCACCCTGCCTTTCCCCAGGAAAACCAATATGCAATGCAGAACCAATCCCAGAAATGCCTTGTTTTGGCAGCACCTGCTGAATAACTCCAAGTCTCACTATCCACCACGCGCTGTATTCCTTCCCTTGTTGCAGCTGGCAGGCAGGTCTTGGAAGAAAAACCCAACACTATTTTGAGAATTCCAGAAAAGGGCCAGAAAGCTCAGATTTGAGGACTTTAAAAGAGAAAATGGAAAACCAACATGACTCTGACTGCACCATTTCAGAGCAGGGATTAGCAATATCTCCCAGCCCCACTAACTGGGGACTCACTACAGGGGTCTGGTCCCACAGCAAAGACCGGCCGCAAGCACTCGGTTCCTTCTGGCTGCTGACAGTAGCTGGAACAGGAAAAGAGCAAGCTGGCCTGGGGACATGGAGCTGGAGGGACACCCACACCCACTGCAATAACTGCTGGGGGGTTGCACAACATGAGCATCCCCAGGACACAGCTGGGGCCCGCTCAGGAGGGCTGGAGGGGACGAAGCTGCGGTAGCAGGGAGGAGCGACCGTCCTAGAGCTGATGGTCCATTGCAACACACCAACTGTAATCACGAAAAATGATTCTTGGCTTATAGGAAACAGAAGGCCAGAACTTGCCTGCATTTCACCTTACAAAAAGTTTATTGAATTCACTTAAGCAGCTCAGATGTGCTCACCTGTGGGTTGATTCTGACACCTGACTTTATATATAAATACGTACCTTCTTACAAACACAGTATTATGTAATAATAACCATGAAACAGAAGTCCAGGTCATGCTGACCTGATGCAAGAACCTTTACCCAGAAGATCTGCATACCCAGAACTGGCATTGGGTACCTGGGTTATGCCAGGTTGGGTCCCCACCAGCACGGCATTACCCAGCACTTGGGAAAGGCTTGCATACACTTGGTTCATCGATTTCCCATTAGCTAAAGGTCACTGAGGCCTTTGTAAAAAGCTTTATACTCTCAGCATGATTATTCTAGGTGGCAAATACTTCTGATTTACCCAAGAGCCAAAATATACACAGTCTGAAATCAATAAGGCACACAAAGGTTGAGAGAGGGAAATGGAAACAGATAGAGGCGCCCTATACCACGAGAAAGGTCATCGGCATCTTCTCTCCTGCACATCCATCCCCTCTCTGGTCGCTGGTCACACTGCTCTTGCGGAACAGTTCTTTGTGGTATTTCATCCCAGTTAGCACTGCTGGTTTAAACAAAAGGGTCAGCTCATCCCTGCTCTGGTTTGTAACCTGGGGACAGCTCGCGTGGCACGCTTGCGATCTCCCAAGCACAGCAGCTGCACCACATGGATGTCACCTTCTTGCAGAGCCTGAGGGCTGGCCAAGCTGCAAGCCTTCCTGTCCCAGAGCAGGCAAGGAGCACCTCAGCCCACTGCTGATGCTAGCCTGCCTCTAAACAACTGCTTGGGTGGGCTGAGTCCGAGTCCCACCGCCATTCGCAGAGCCACACCTATCCCAAATGTCTGACCCTGCAGCTTGTAGCAGAATTCCTTGGGTGTTGCTCATGGTATTATGATAAGCTTTCATCACTCGGTTATTCAATTATTTCTGCCTTGGCCTCTGCTCCCACCCCTGGAGAAGCACACAGGGCAGCTCGGCATGCTGCAGAGGATGGCTCTTGCCTTCTCAAGCTCTCCCTCTTGCTCCTCTCAGCATTTACCCGCTCCATAGCGGTCTCATTTTGCTTGTAGATGCCCTCAGCTCCCCACACCCTTTTTTTCCCCTTCAGAAACACATCCTCAGCTCCGCTCCACTCCCTGCTGACCACATTTTGGCCGCTGCTGTCTTTTTGACACACGTCTTGCTGGCTCATTGCTATCCCCTGCGCTCCTCCCTTTTTTCCACAGAGGCCTGTCCAGGCTCCAACCAAAACAAGAGGCAATCCCGGTCGCGTTCTCTCCCATCCATTTTGAATTCCTGCAGAGAATGACAGAGAAATAAACACTGAAGCTGAAGCTTCCCTGCCACAAAACGCGGCTTTGCCATATGTGATCCGTCTGCCTGGGGGATAAAACACGAGGTTCGTTAAGGCACTGCCCGGTGGGTCAGGAAAAGTCTCCCACGTTAGTTTAATGGCTCAGACTGCTTGTTTAATGGTTCAGACAGGGATGGAAGTATTTTGGTATCAGTATGGTCTGGCAACCAGATTCAGCCTAATCTAAGGATAAGGACCTGAGACATAACTGTTAAACCCTTCACTAGGTGAAAAGCAGAAGTCCTTCAATGCTCACGGACATCTTATCTGGCTGAGCCCCCCCAGCTCTTCCCTGGCCCCCATGGAAAGTCAAGGATAGGCAGCATCTTCCAAGATAAAGAAAAAAGCTTTGTTCAGAGGGATGGCACGCTCTGCACCTCGAGCTGCCTGGAAGCCAGCCAGGGACGGAGCGGGGCGGCCAGCCATGACCTCCATGAATTTCCTCAGCTGAGTTCTGCCCATGGACCCGTGCGAGCCCTTGATCTCTCCGAAGGGTAAGGACTTCTTGAATCAATACACATATTTTTCATGCCAACAGCTTCCAGGCTCACCCTGTGGCACAAAAAGACTGGACTGGGGGGGGGGGGGTTTGCATGGCTTTTGTCACCGAATGCTGCAGCCAAGGCTCTCAGCTGAGGCGCTGCTGGATGGCCTGCTCCGCCCCGAGGCCTCCGGGCCTCCCGCAGGCACAGCTCACCCCCAAAGCCACCAGAAAGCAGGTACCTCCCGCTGCCCCGTCACAGGGACAGGCAGGAGACAGCCTGAGCAAGCAGCAAACAATTAGCAGCGCTGCTAATCAAAAACACACTCTCATCTGTCTCTGGGCCTGAGGACACGGGCAATGGCGAGAGTCCCTGGGTTTGTCACGGGTACTGACATCAGCTCCCGCGAGGGAAACTCCAAATGCTCCCCATCTCACTGCCCCGGGGGTCACCGTCGCTCTCCAAACTCCCCACACAGACCACAGAATTCTCTGGTATTCTGCAGCAGCAGCAATTAGTTTTTCAAGCCCAGGGAAAGGCTCACCAAAAAGCCCACAGAAAGGTGATTGCTTTCTGTCGAGCAGCGTGAGAGCTTTCTCCAGGGGGCTCTGGTGCCCCAGGTGCCAAGTCTGGAAATGGTGAGAGCCTGAATCCTTGCAGCCCGCTGCCACCAAGCCCCACACATCGCCTGCTCGCTGCTGGCCTCTCGCAACCCCAACTTGTTCCCCTGGGCAGAAACTCAGCATAAAAGAGTTGCTGAGGCTGCTGCCCCACTCCAAAGCCTCCCAGGGCAAGGAAATAGCAGCTGCAGGTGGGGCAGCTGGGTTTTCTGAGCACTGGGGAGCAAGAAAGACTAAAGAGGTTTTACTCGGGGTGCCCAAACTCACAGCCAGAGCATTCTGGTGTGGAAACTTCCTTTCTTCCCATCCCAGCATCACACCACTGATCTCACAACTCCCTTTCAACAGGAACCAAGCTGAGCTGCTACGACTTCTCCACTTCCTTTTTATTATTTTATTTTAAGCTTTCCCTGAAATATGCAGAACCACAAAAGCAAAGATGAAGCGGGGCTGGGAAGATGTTGAGCTGCTGCAACAACTCTGCGGGAAGGCACTGCTGCACATCAGGATGCTCGAGCCGAGCTGCAAAAGTTCTCCAGAAGAACCCCGCTGCCACAGGAGCCGGGCTGGGAGCTGCAGCCTGCCTGGCAGCAACACCACTGCTCCTCAGAGCCCGGGAATAGCAAATGGGTTTCAGATGGGCCACTGTGGAGCTGCCACCGCCCCAGCACCGCTCACAGACCCAGCGCCTGCAGCGAGCGAGCCGCTGCCCATCATCACTGCCAGGTTCCCCCGCAGCCGAGCACTACCCGGCTCCTGCAGGAGCCAACACCAGCCTTCGCAAGCCGAGCAGGATCCTTGAGTAAAGCAAATAGAACAGAAGAGCTGCCTTAACGCTGCTTCAGACCCAGGCATTGTCTTCATTAAATCCCATCGTTCTCTTCTTCCCCTACCCTCAATGGGAAGGTTTCCTAGTGAGCACAACATGGGCAAGCCCTTAAATTCCAGCCACCCCACTCGCTTGCCCAGTCACTGCACCCCACACCCTCCCTGGCACCGTTTTGCACCACGGCCACATGTGATCCTGCCAAGTCACCGGCTTTCCCCGCACTCCAGCTTACATAAAGAGGAACAAACTCGCTTTTCTTCATCACCCTTTGAATGCTGCCATTCATCCCTGCCCTCCACCCTCCCAGTGCCACCTGGAGGGATTCAAAGTGCACAGCCAAAACCCTCCACAAATTATCCCAGGGCAACTTTTTGCTCCATTTGTGTTTACCATGGGTGATGGGTCTACAATTTTGTCTCCAAATGTGAATTAAAGGGTTAAAACAAAAATTTCCAAGATGCAAAGGAATCAATGAGTTACGGACTCTCCATACCCTGGAAGAGCCATGCCACTGCTCAAAAAGCAAAGAGCTCTGAGGCCTGACAGTCCTTCCCTGGAGCATGCAGGAGCTGCGGGGACAGGTCACATACCTTGTGCTGTAGAGGTGAGCCTTGCACCGAACAGCAAGGGACCCCATCTGTCAAATGGCTGCACAAAGACCTCAGTTGTGATGCTGAGCAAGCACAAAAGCTGGTCACAGTTCCACCTGGGAACACCTCGGTCAGACCCCAGGTTATTTTTGCATCCGCACTTCGGTTCTGCCTGGTTGGATACACCGGGCTGGCTTTTGCCAAGTGGTCAACCCCAGGGAAAAGCAAGCCAGAAGGGGAACAGGACATAATTTTGCAGGCTGAGCATGAAACAACAAAGCCAGGTTTATTTAGACACAAGTAGGCCACTTCAAAACGTTTTTCTATCCCTTATAAAATCAGTACTGGCATCAAAGCCATCTAAACTCAGGATTTTTAGTCCTCTCTTGACTGCAGTCCAGCATGGATGCATACTGCCTGCCTTTGCCAATCGTTCTGCCATTATTTGTTAAATACTGAATTCCAGCTCATTTAGAAAACCAGGGAGAGGAAGCACGGCTGGTTTGAACTCTTTGTCCTCCCTCCCTCTCCCCCCCCCCCAAATCCCTCCACTTTTACATCATCAGAACAGAGCAAGAAACCCACAAAAAATGCACATTCCCAAAGCCAGAGGCTCTGTCCCAGTTCTGGCAACACAGTGGTCTCACCGCAAAGCTCAGCGCAGCCTGGATTGCCTCGGACTCCTTAACAATACATTCACAATGCTGGAAGGGTGGGGAGGGAGGGCTTCAAAAGAAAAAGCAGCAAGGAACAAGCTATTTGGAAGCCAGAAGCCACCCACTGCAAAGCGACCCTCTCTATCGGAGCTTTTTGCTCCTCCCTGCAAGCGTTTTGGAGCGTGGCAAGGGGAGGCACAGAGAGCTTTGGCTGGGTGTGGGTCTGCAAAGATTGAAATTTCTTAAAAGTAAAAGCAGGCTGGACTTTGGTGAAAGAGGGAAACCGTGGAAGACAGCCCTCTTGAACCATCCTTACCACCCTGACCACAACTACCAAGGGTGAAGCTGCCGGGGAAGCCAGAGCCTGCAGGCAGCTTCCTGAACCTTGCACATGGAGCACAATGGACCTAAGCGTGACTCAGGGTGGTATTAGCACATAATGCAGGAATTTACCCACTTTGCCCAGCTTTGTGGGGGGACAGAGGAGGGGAGTCGGTGCATGCAGAGTCCCATCTCTGAGGTTTGCAAAGGAGGGAGGGTTTTTTCTTCTACTGCTGTTGAAATTACAAGGCAGATGTAAAGAGAGGATGCTCTCCCATCACACAGAGCAGCTGCTGGGTAGACTTGCAGCCACCCTGCATGTTCTCTGCCAATTGCACAACCACTGAAAATGAGAGTCGAGAGGGGTAACACCCTGCAACCAGTTCCTCCTCTGCCTACAACAAGCGACTTACAGCTGGTGACCATGGAAAGATGCTCTTGCGCTGCCTGGGACAAGCCACAGCCATGAATCACAGGGTGACTGCAGGTGAGGATGCAGCTGCAGCTGGTTTGCAGGATGAGCATTGCAGGGGGCACATCGGCTGAGCACAGTTCAGAGGGGCAGGAAGAGACAGGACTTGGTCAAGAGGTGCAGGGGAAGCAGCTGGAAGGAAGTTTGCACAGCTCATGCTATGCTGCGCTTGGCAGCGCGTCTGTGCTATGTTCCCAGCTGCCCACGTCTGCAAATACTAAACATCAATTAAATTGAAATTAAAAGAAAAAAAAAATAAACACGTTGTAATGACAACAGCCTAAAACATCCATGCTGTATCTTTGAAGAGCAGGATGAACCCACCCTGAAGAAATGTAAATATCACAGGAACCGTGAGACTCCCGGGATTACTCATTACAGGAGACAAAGAGTCTCAACGTCTTTCTGTTTTTCAGCGATTAGCTTGTAATTGAAAAAAAAAATTGAATAGATCAACACTTTTCTATTATTAGTTTTAAATAATGACTCAGAAACAGGAACTTCCTTTTTCCCCAAGCTGTGAAGATCTAAGCACTAAGAATCAGATCATGGCTTCAGGCTCATTTAAACTGCAAATATCTCTGCAGAAATTACAGAAGAGTGCTGTGAATACAATGAGAAACAGTTTCTTTGCCTCCAGCATAACTCCTTGCTATTACCTTTTACTTAAAGATTAAAAACCTTGATGCAGCCTATTTACCAGGAAGAGAGCACTATGCCAATACGACACACATGTACAGAGCTTGGAGAAGTAAAGAAATGGAGAGGAAAAGTCATGCCTGCTGATGGCCTCAAAGAGAAACAGAAAATGTCAGTTCAGAGGAGTCTGCCCACAACACAGGGCTGCCTCCCAAAGCCTGAACCTGGACTTTAATCACTGATACCATTCACAGCTCAAGAAGTAATTAAGCATTTCAGCTCTAAAGGAGTTCCTTGCCCAATCTGCAGAGCAGACTGTTTTTGCAAAGCAATTCAGAGAGAAGAAGATTCAGCTGATTAGATACAAAAAGTGTCTCTAAAAGCATTAATTTCCTTTGGGAAGCAGCCCACAGGCTCCTAGCACAGTGGGCAACCATCACTCCTGCAGCAGGTCCCAGCGAGGCAGATGATTAAATCTGCATCAGTCAGTTGGTATAAACAGAAATGCAGCAGATGAGGATGCAGTGTCACGAGCAATAGTCAGCACTCTGAAAACAAATGAATTTTGAGATTGCCTTAGCACACACCAACTGAAAGAAATCTTTTGGGTTTTATTCTTCCTGGGATAAGTATCTGCACCCCTGTCCCACCCCCCTAAAGCACTCACAGCGATGGGGGTGTAACACAGCAGCGACCAGGTCGTGGAGCAGCAGACCTCAGCCCCATCCTGCAACAGAAAGAACTGTTCCTGCCTAAGCTGCTGCGTGGAGACGTGATGCTGATCTCTGAGCAGCACATTCATCGAAGAGCATGCTCTGCCCATCCACGTTGTCCACAACCCCCAAAAGGACCATTGTGGGAGATGCAAAGCATGCAAGCAGGGGCTGAGCAAACACAGCTTTTTGGAAAGCCGAGCCCCTCCACCACTTTGCTGCAAGTGGAAGCCGTGCAGGATGCTGGGCTGGCCACAGGTCTTGGCGTCAGTGCTCCCAGCCACTTCCCTTTGGTGACCCCAGCTGCAAGCATCACCAGAGCTCTGATATTCTTCCAGGGATGTTTGGCAGAGTCAAAGAGCTGCCCCAGCTGCCTTGCATCCAGCTCAGAGCAACCACAGGCAGATGTGGCAGGTAAAAGGCATCGCCGACAAACCCAGCTCCCCAAGAGATTCAAGTGCTCTGCCAACACCACACCTCCAGCACAAAAAACAGCCCCAAGACAACACAGAGAGGCAGATGCACCACTTCTTGGGTTTTTCCTGGACTTTTTGTTTTTTATTCCTTCCTTTCCTTTGCCACAACACACGCTTTGTATTAAATATCTTAAATATATTAATTTTAAAAAAGTATTAATAAAAAGCTACTGAAGGACACAGTTGGCAGAGTGACCATGGGCAGCAACCCATTGTGAACAAGGGGACTTTAAAAAAAAAAGAAAACCCAGAAAACAATGATAAAAAACAGGCTTTTTTTTTTTTTTTTTGCATATGCACAGCTGGCTGGAATATCCTGGACTCCAGCATTATTGCAAAAATGGAAAGGGAAGCAGTAGAAAAAATATATTCCATTGTACCAACCTGTATGGGGGAAGGGAGTTAAGAGCAAAAATGAGGAGGCTTTAAACATTTTTGGTATTTCAGATGTTCCCTCCCACACCCACAGCCCAATCGCTTTTAGTCTTTAAGCAAGTTTTCTGGCTTGGGATAGCCAAAGAGTACAAAGTCTGCTTCATAAAGCTTGTAGAGCTGCTGCCTCCAGGCCAGTGGGATTTTGGCAAACCAGTCATCCTCCCAGCTGCTGGCAGTCCTGTTCCTGTAGCTGGGGGGGAAGCGGAGCAGCCTGTCCACTTTGAGGAGCTGCAGTAGATAAGCAGCATCCTCATCCAGCGTCTCCAGCTTCCCAATGAAATCATAGTCTATCTGGCACGGGTGGCACAGCCGGTACACCTGCCTCCAGTGCTCATTGAAGGGGGCCATCTTCTCTGTCCTGGGATCCAGTAAGTACTGGATGAAGTCAGAAAAGGAGACTTTGAGGCCTGCCCCAAAGGCCTCGCTAACAGAGGTGGGAACGTTGGTATGGTTGGAGTACAGCTTTAGCATGGGGATGGCAAAACGCCGGTAGAACTCCTCGTTCTCCAGCTCAAATTTGCTGCGAAAGGCAGAGATGAGGCGGACAAAAGGGTCCCGTACAAAGAGGAACTTAGTGTACTTCTTCAGCTTGATCTTCATGAGGTGCCGGGAGAATTTCCCATAGCGACGCCAGAATTTGTTGAAAGTCAAGTGGGTGCTGGTGTTGTGAACGTGTTCCCGTGGGATATCCAGGGGGTTTCGGTAGGGAACCCCCTGGTCCAGCAGGCTTTCGCTCAGCACAATCATCACCCGTTTCCAGTTGGTGCAGGCCACCTTGGGGACATAACAGTAAATAATGCCGTGGCGGTCATCCACAATCAGGTGGTTGAGCTCATAGTTTGGGATGTCATCAAAGGAGCGCTCCTTGGTGGGGAAGGCGAAGCTGGAATTGGCACAGAACTCCCGCAACGTTCTCTGCCTCTCTATCTGCAGTTTCTCTTGGTCCAAGCTGTTTCTGGCATTGTGTGTAGACCAGTCGTAGCCCCGTACGTTCTCCTCCAAATTGCTCACCACAGGCTTGCTGGAGCCCTGGACGAGCAGCTGCTCTGTCTTTCGGGAGGTAGAGCTGTTCTGTTTCAAGTTCGAACTAAGGAGCTTTGCCAAAAATTCATCCACATCTGGCAAGGCTTCCCAGTCTCCACCTGCAGTGATACCAGGGATGGCCCCTGGGGAGTGAGGCCTGGAAAAGGACGTGTGCAGGTAGAAGTGTGCTGTCCCCACGTTGTCCCAGTACACGATGATCAGGAGGATCATGAAGATGGAGACCAGCACCACAGAGAGACGGAGGAGCCGTGCTTTGGTCATCCTGACAGCTACTGTGATAGCTGGCTTTCACTTGGGTTCACCTCCGGCTTGCAGAGTGGGGGTTGGGATCCAGCATGGTGCTGCAGAGCAGGAGCCTGGAAAGATACCAGAAATAAAGTTAGTTGATCCCGTAACCACTCCTGGTCTGGAGAGAATGACCTTGCACAGGGCTGACCATCTGGTTCTGCACAGGAAGAGCTGCGTGCTCCTCAGGTACCCATAAGGACTACACGGAGAAGCACTGATTCTCCTGGGACAAAGCCTGACTTTCCCTCCTGTAGGTCCTTCCGTGGCAGTTTTAATAGCGTCTGGTTCCACAACTGAACAGATGGGGTCATCAGATCTCAAAGCATCCTGACAGCCAACTACAGCCTTCATCTTCTGCTTCAGCTCTCACTAGCTCCTCCTTCCAGGGAGGACGAAAAATTGCACTTGTCCTGTGAACCAGGGACACGGTCAGGAGGGGATTTGGGGCCCGCAGAACCTAGCCTGTAACTAACTTGAAAGCTCTGAGTTTATGGCCAAAAGGAGGCATAACAAGTTTACTGGTTTCCATAGCAATCTTGGTTTGTTCATCAACCTCAAGCTTCTTGAGTCACATGATTTCATGAGAAGCTGTTTCTATTTAAAAAAATGAATAAAATATTAAGATTTCAGGCCTCAAGTTTTCCGAGAGAAATCTGAGAGTATTCAAAAAATGCAACTGTATACAGAAAGTGTGCAGAACCAACTACCTGTCAGACCTCCTCGATTTATAAGCGTCTCTAATACAACAGGAGGAAAGAGGGCTTGAGCCATGACTTTAGCATCTGGTAGCATGCTGTGGTCTCATCTCCCCCGTGAAGATGCTCTGCACCACTGTGCTGAAAACTAGGTCCTTATCAGAGTTATAAATATGTAGCAAAGATGCCAGTGCCTCAGTGGCCAAGCACAGCCCCTGTTGACAGAATATCACCGACTCAACACAGTTTTATCTCATCTGTGTGAAGGTACCCAGTAAATGTCACTTCCACCACATTTCTTGGTAGCTACTTCATTTTATCAAGAACAGAGATTACACAAACAGTTTTCCTGTGAAAACTCACAGGGACATAGCCCCGATAACAGCCAAGCATCAATAAAAATCTAGAAGAATGATTATTTTTAACGGAATGATTTCTGAGATTCAGGATGCTCTGGTAAATCTCTGTCTGCGTCTGGCCTGTGCGTTGAGTCAGTACCTCTCCGTAGCTTACCGTAACTAATGTTTCTGACTCACAACTCTTGATCACCAAAGACAGGTGAGAAATCACTGGTACAAAGGCAGTGAACAGAATCTTTCTTGGAGAGCAGAGCGATTTTCTTCACTTCAGCCAGTCCCATCTTTTCACTGCTGCCCGGTACTTCCTTGCTGCCTCCCAGCCCCTCCACCTGCAGGTCCCTGCAGGGAGCTGTCTCCCCACCCTGCTGTGTTTGCTGCGCAGTCTCGCTCCTCACATCAGCCATGCAGCTGGGGGAAAAGCTGAGAGCACCTGGCCACCCACAGGAGAAGTATCTCTGGGTGCCTGACAGAGGGTGGAAGCAGCCAGACCTGACAGAAGGAAATAAGGAGCGTTTCCAGATAACTTATCTTGGGATCACACAGCTGATCAATCTACCCCCAGCTCTGTCACAGGACCTCACATAAATCATTTAATCTCCGTGCCGCTGTTTCTCCTGCTAAGGGCATCCATTCTACCTGCTTAGCTCCTAGGTTTGTCCAAGCACCGGAGGACTAAGGAGCAGGCACTGACAGCCATGGATGAATATCGCAGCGAAGTGAGGAGCAGCTAGCTGATGTTTTGAGACAACCCAAGGTCAGCTGTTTTACACAAACCCTCTCTGCAAGGTTTAACGTGAAAAGCCAAGTGAAAAATTGGCTGCTCCACAATCTCCCTCTCCCCTTCAAGCACAGTCCAGCCCCCGATTATAAACCCAGAAGAGGACATGCAGATCCGAGACAGGAGCCACTCTTTCGGCAGGCATCCCCATTCAGTGTAACTGCCTCAGAACAAACCCTACCAGCACTGGCTCTGAAAACAAAGCCACTTGAAGCAGCGAGCAGACCTGAAATGCTTTTCAGAATGAGGACTGTGTCTTTCTTCCCCCCAGACTGGAGAGATCATTCCCCAAAAGGCTCACATTCACACACAGCTCCTGAACAGCACCAACCCCACCCCACGCAGGGATGCAAAGAACCCCAGAGTCCAGATCCGCATAAGGGCTGAGCCCCGTAGTCCCCACTGGGCAGTGTGCTCTGCAACTCTGAAACTCACAAAAGCGTTAAATCACTGACTTGTCTAACGGGCCATCTGCGTGGCTGTGCTTACGCCTCAGGGATGCCAGATTTTAACAAGCAATGTCCTGGCTTCAAACACTAGACCAAAAGCATTAGGCCAGAATTTACTCATGAACAGGAATGATATCAGATGCAGTTATATATCAAAGTATCAGCTCGGTTTGTCCCAAAAGACATAAAATGCAGAAGTGAAGGTTTGGGGTTTTTCCACCCTGGTGTATTTATTTACATTTTGGAGGTAGAGATTGCCAGAAATTCAGCATAGCTGTAGCCTGCCACGTGGTTTCACGCTGCAACACCAAACACTGTGTTTCTTGGAGTCAGGCTCTGATTCTACATGTTAAAAGGAGCTGGAAGAACTGTGCAGACATAACACACAGTACCCTGCAGAGCAAGAAGCAGGTATTACTCAGCAGTAATTCCTCGCATTTATCTAGTTAAGGCTGAGCACGGGTCAGATCTAAGAAGAATCACCCAGAGAGATGAGCGCAGAGCTAAGGAAGGGGAAAATTATATACGTACGTCAGCACTTCAGGCCAAGCATCTCAGTCCAACAGCAGAAGATAATGGAGTGATGCTGCCAAGCCTACTGCTTGGCACATTCCTGGCTTTGCATTTTGCCTGAATCTGTTCTTGCTTTTGAGACAGTTAGCTGCTCAGGACAGGGAATGCTTCCTATTCTGTATGAATACGGTACCCACTGTGCACAAAATCCCTAATGTACTGGGTTTCCAGCATTGCTTGAGACCTTGAGGGTGGCTGGAATACAGCAAGTCTGGAAAGCTGCAGAGAGCATCCCTCTTTGCCATCCCCATACCCCGCAGCTTCCACAGCTTCGGGCCGCGCAGCAGCCTGCCAGCATTCCTGCGAAGCTGTCCCACCCCAGCGCAGACAGATCACCCTCGTGGCGCTGATGGAAGCAAGCAAGGCGCTGTGTGTGGCACGGCAGGCACAGGCATTCCTTTGGGAAAACGGAAGGATGCTCTTCGTTAAAGCCACCGTGATCACATCGCTCTACCCAGCGCACCCCAAGGGCTCGAGCCTGCTTTCCAGGACACAGCACGCAGGCCTGCCAGAGCATTCGGCTTTCCCAAGACACACAGCAGTGAGCAGCACAGAATCAAAATGACTCCGCTTCCATTGACTCTGTCAGTGCCAGAGAGCAACCCTGGAAAAGAACAATAACGCAACTTAATTTCTCCTCCTGAGAAAGCTGCTGCAGAACACAGAGTTACTCTGTTGACTACGATACATCCTCTTTCTGAGCACTTCATAAAAGACGCCAGATTGAAAGCACAAATTAGAGGTCTCTGAGCACATCGGAGGGAATGTGCCTTCATCCTCCCCTTGCCAGAATCAAAAGGAAAAGCCTCCAGGAGAAGCCAAGAATTTACATTCAAGTTTAACCCAAAGTCACCAGCCAACAAGAATGTGCACCGGGATGCACACAAAGCTGCTTCTGTGACACGATGCCGGCAAACTGGGAAACAGACCAAGTGCTATAATCATCCTACACAGCCTCCTGAACAGCCATAACAGGATTATCTCCAACCTGAGCTTGGCCTGGGTGTGAACCAATGACTCTTCTCCCCATCCCAGGCCTCAAAAGACACCAGGGTGCAAGGTCACGGCCCGCATCCTCTCCTATCACAAGCTGCCATGTCAAATACCTCTCTAGATTGCTCAAACTCCAGTTTAAAACCAGAAAGCAGGGGGAGCGGAGGGGGGGATGCACCCCCAGCACTCTTATTGCAAAAGCTATTGCAGATCCAGCTCCTCGGGGATTTGGAAACCTTACTTGCACTTCACAGCCAGTTTGCAATCGTTTGTTCTCAGGGCAAACGGCAGCTTAAGTAATCCCTGTCTCTTTCTTCCTGTCCTCTCTACAACATATCCGTGCAGTGACTACATTCTCTCACTGCCTCTCTTCACAAAAGAAAGTAACTCCAGATCTGCTTGTTCCCTTGCTAGAGCAGTAAGGTCTACAGAAAATAAAGGAGCTTATGTACAGGTACGTACTAGAGACGGTGGACATAATCCCACTCCGTTAACAGCAATAGTTTCTAAAGGGCTGTGCCTTCAAAGGCTTCAGTGCAGCTTCCACCTCTTCTTGCTCTGTATTTTCCCAGGTTTGCCCTTCTCACACTGCTCCTAGGTCCCTCTGAGGACTCACAGGGCACAGATTGGGCACTAAGCACCCGCTCACCTGCTCTAGAGCCCATTCATTCAAATGCAGGAAGCCACGGGATATCAGATAGCTTGTTCAGTCTTTGGCTGCTTCTGAAGGTGAAAAGGGGTGGAAGGAGAGCTTTTAAAAATATACAGGGGAAAAAAAAAAAAAAAAAAAAAAAAGTCTTAAACCAACACTTTCCCTTCTAGCAACTTAATTCACCAGCAGTCAATTGACCCATGCAGCCTTCTTTATCCACGTGTAGTGGCACACACCTGTTACTGGTTAGGCTCGGGCAGTAAGCAGGCTCCATCCAGAGCAGGAAAACCAAACTAACCTCTCTGTAGGTGCAGAAGAATGAGCTCCTCTCATCCATAACAAACATACGATGCACTAAGAACCAGAAAAGAATTTCATGCACACGGCCATCACTCAATAAACCGCTTCTCCACAGCTTTCCAATACCTAGTGTCCTTTGCAGATGAGGGAAGTTTTAACTCATGCAATATCATTTACTATTTACGCATGTGCACACTGTAAGCAAAAATAAAGTGTTTGCATTGTGTTTTACCCCAGCTTAGCACATGTATGCTAGAGACCAGCAGAAGAACATCGTAATCAAGGTAGCTGTGCCAGCGCCTTTCCTCCCATAGCTGCCACAAAGCCTGGTTTGTACAGCCTTGGCAGCGCCAGTCTCCTCTTTTTTAACACCCATCCTGGGAAGTTGTCCCCGTAACCATCCTTCTACGCCTTCCAGCAGGAAACACCCCGCACACAGCCCGTTCTGTCTGTTCACTGCGTTTATTGTGAGCTTCGAGCACTCCCACGGCTCCTGGCCTTACCACCTGGGGAAGAGTCTGAGCGAGTCCTGGTGCCTGCAGCCCGCACCAACACAAACCTGGAACAGTTGTGGTGCGTCAGCATCAGCTCCCTGCAACTCACCCCATCCACATCTGCCTTGGGAACGCTTTATTGAAGCACAGCCTTCTACTGCTCGTAGTCCAGGTCTGAAGCTTTTCTCTTTTAAAGTTCCGAAGCGATTAGTGATGTTACAGGCTGTCCACGCTGGGCAAGTGATGGACAGCCACACGCCTCCTGCCGATGGAAGCCGTTCCTCCAAGGGCACCGCTCCCAGCCTGTGCTCCTGGGGCTGCCCACAGGGCAGAAGGCGGCGGGGTCCTGAGGCGGCCGGGACTCGGGGCAGAGCCCGGGGGAACCGGGGCAGAGCCCGGGGGGCTGCTCCGAGGGGCCGGCACCCGGACAGGAGCCGCCTCAGCCCCACGCAGACCCGAGCTCGAGGGAGGGGCACCGAGGGGAAGGCGAAGGGGGCCGTGCTCCCTACCTGCTGCCGGGGGGTCGCTGAAGGAGAGCGGGGGCTGCTGCTGCCGGCGGGCTGGAGTCCCCGGAGGGCCCGTCCGTCTGCCTGTCCCTCCGTCTGTCCGTCCCGTTACCCCGCAGGCACCGAGCCCCGCGCCCTGAGTCCGGCCCGCCCCGCCGTGGGCGGCTCCGCGCTCACCTCCGCCCGGGCGGCGGCGGCGGCAGCGCCTTCCTCCTCCTCCTCCTCCTCCTCCTCCTCCTCCCCCTCCCGCAGCCCGGCCCCGTCCCGGGGCCGCCGCCGCCGCCTCTCGCGAGACGCCGGGCACCGGGGGTCCCCCCGCAGGGCCGCGGCGCAGGCGCCGCTCCGCCCGCAGCCCTCAGGGCCCGGCCCGGCTCGGAGCAGGCCCGGCCTCGGAGCCTCGGGGCTGCTGCGGGGCGCCCCGGAGACCCGCCGAGGGAAGGGCTCTCGGCTCCCCTCAGGGCTCTCCGAAATGTGGCCGCGTTGCCAGCGCGACCTGTTGGGCTGCGGGAGGTTAACCGGGGGCTTGCTTTTAACTTGGTCACAGGCAGCGTGGAGGAGCTGGGAGGGCTTAGCAGCGTGCCCGTGTGTTTGGGGAGTACAGGGGCTGCCGAAAGGAAAGAAGCCTCTCCAGTGCCTGCCCCAGTACGGGGACAGAAGCAGCCAGCGATGGATGTGATGGCAGTAATCCTCGTCCTGACGTGGACACAGCATCCCGAGGCATCCCTGCGTGCTGGAGCTCAGGCTTACGTGCAGCCACTTGAAGCTGTTTGAGAGGAGAAAGAAACTATGCAGCAGTTTGGGTTCTATCCCAGTAGGCCCTTGGAGGTGTAGCTGACTGGGCACAGCACTGCTAGAAGGTGCTGCCTGAAAAGCCCAGAACAGTTTAAACTCCCTTTTCTACTCCTACCCTTTGTGACCAAGAATCAAACCTCAGCAAAGTAGCAGGGGTCCTGCTTTGCGCAGGAGGTGGGTCCGGGACATGGGCTGGAGCCTCAGTTGCAGCAATTCTCCAAGCTGCACATTCCACCTCTGAGACCTCGATGTCCAAGTTTTACATATATTAACATAGGCTTAAAATATAGGTTTTATAAACAGGAAAATTAGCACATCGTTAGTCCCATGCTCTTTACAACAGCCATGGCAAATTATCAAACTGCTGTTAGACAACCTCCGTATAGAGATGGAGCCTCTAAGCTGTGCATTAGACTCAAATGTCCCAGTCTTTGCTTGAAATAGCTCTGAACACTGCAACTTTTCATAGTGATTCAGCCCAAAGGTATTTAGTGGAGATGTATGCACTCGGAAAACTTGATTTTCCTTCACTTTTGGTCCTTCAGTGCTTGCAGGTCACGTGAGGTCTTGTAAATAGCGGCTTGGCTCAAGACTTGCTGGCCCGGGTTTGTTTTACACACACACTGTGCTTATTTTATCTGTCTGCCGTTTTTTTATATCTCTGTTTATGTGAAATAGATAAGCAAACAGACAAGTTTTCCTGACCTTTCTGTTTTGAAATTGCACCTCTTCCTGCTTCTTCCTGCTTCATTAGGAAAATCAACTGCCTTCTTATGCCAGTTTACGCATTTGTATTGCATCCCACTTCAGCAGTTTAAGGCATTTCATAAATACAAGTAAATTAAGCTTCCTCAGCCTTGGAGTGAACTATCCCTCATCTTCTGGACAGGTAGCAAAGCAAGAGACACAGAGGGATAGGGAAGGTGACCGGTGTCACGGCAAGTGAGAAAGAGCACGTAGGAGAATTCTTTGTGAGAGCTGCAGCTGTAAAAATATTCTTGAACCATTTGAGAAGTGCATGAACCTACCTGAGATTGTCATCTTAGACACTTTGGCAGACCCAGGAGAAAGCACTTTATTTGTAACATCTTTAAAAAGCAGGAACCCACTTTAAAAATAAAAATATAAAAATAGTCCCTTATGGAGAAGACTGCTGGCCAGAGACTTTTTTTTTTTTTTTTTTTTTTTTTTTTCCAAAAATGAAAATGTTTCTGCCGTTGACCTCCAGGCCACCTCTTATCAGGTTCTTCACCTGTCACCACACTGCTTGTCCCAGCTGCAGTCCGATCTGAAATGCTCTTTAGGTGGAAAAGAGCTTAGAGCAGTGCCTGGCTGCTCTCACAGCCAAACATCTGCTTACCCAAACAGCATTCCAGGCGTGCATTGCACCTCCCCACCTCACAGCAACACATGAGGACAGCAGGGGAGAAAGCCGGAGGTATTTCTCAGGCAGTTACATTTGGTTTGAATAATCAGGGAGCTTTTTGGGTGCATGGGTGGCATCCACACCTTTGTCCTGGGAAAAAGGCAATTTGGGCTCCACGCTGACATCTGGGAGGAGAACACTGCTGGGAAAATGAGATTATCCTCTTCTCTTGGACTCTGTTTACACTTGATTTGCCTTTAATTAAAGCTAACAGCTACAGCACAGAGTACAGAAGAAAGACTTGTGGTAGGGATATAGAAGAAGCCATGTACAAACGTAAGGTCCCTCTCTGCTAACCTTCCCTCTGCTTTTTAGCATCACAACACAAGCTAAAACAGATTTTAAGGGATGCTACCTCTGCACCCACTTCTCCTACTTCTGGCAGTCCCCAGACTGCACTCCCTTAGGGCCAGGGGCAGTCCTGCTCCCCTGGTGACTTCTGTCCACTCCTCTGCTCATTCCCTACATGGGTGACCAGCTGCTGCTTTTGGCGGCTGCTGGCACCATCTGCAGGCCCTGCACAGGAGGGAAGCGAAGTACTCAACCAAGGTTCTCCGCTTCGGTTTGAGTCTTGTTTCTGACCAGAAACGAAAGAGGCAGATCGCCATGGGCTCAGCAGAGGTGAGATCTGCAAAGGCCCAAGTTTTGCACGTCGTTGTTTTTAAGAATTTCCCAAGGCAACGCATTCAGTGGAAGCAGAGCATTGTCACACGGCTAATTCAGATTAAATTTTGTTCTTCAAGCATGGATTGAACTAGGATTATGAACACCTCCAAACATGTTGTTTTCTCTTCCTAGAAGGTTATTTTTTTTGGCTAAGAGGTTGACAGAGTGTAACTCGTTCTGGAATATTGCCAATGTCATCTGTTGGGAAAAAAAAAAAAAAAAAAAAAAAAAAAGGCTTCAAGGCTTCATACTTGGCTGTAAAACACACACCCGTGTGACTGCTTTCCCAAGAGGACAGTTCGTGTTGCCTTTACAGCTCTTCAGGTTCAGACTGTAACAGAGCAAGTGCTGAAGAATATCCTAGTGCCTCTTGAGCCAGCTGCCTACTACTTCAAGTCCTCACCCTCGATTTGCTTTTGTAGGACCTGTCCTTTGACAGGCAGAGGTGCTCTGCTGAGCGATGCTCACAGGAGCATTGTCTTCTGGCAGCACTGGTGGTAGAGTCCCCTCTACAAAAAACGGAGAATTTCTTTATGATTGCAACAGAGCTGATGCAGGGTGTCAACCAGCAGCCCCTACCTGTATGGGGGGGGACAGGAATTGGTACTGCGGTTGGTGCTGTGTTTCTCTTTATGTAAAAATCACCCTAGCTCCACTGTGCCCGTGCCTCCTGCTCAATCTATTCCCATCAGAAAGAAACACAGAGGATGTACCCTGTGGAGGTTTGGTTTGAGAGAGCAAGATCTCTTTCTGGCTGTGCTCACAGCGGGGATCTCCCAGTCTCTCAGTGCTCACCTGGCTGGGGAGCACAGCTGGCCCCCAGCTGCAGGCTCTGGCAGCAGACTCCTGATACTTACGCCGACTTTCATCTGACTTTCAGGGGTGAATTGGCCCCTAGACACCTCATTCATTTTGAGCACATCCTCCTCATATAAGGTGGCTGAGGAGAATTCACTCCCAGGGTCTCTTGTTGGGCTCTGGAACAGCGACTGGCTGGGATGAGGGAGATGCTTTTGGTGTTGGCAGCAATTCCTTCAGGGTCTCCAGACTCCAAAGAGCAGCAAGGTGTGCAGCTGGCTTTTTCCTGTGGGAATTGAGAGATGGGGGAATGCAGCCTGGAAGTCATCTGCCCTGCAGCAACACCAGCCAGTTTCCACTACATATAAAGCTCAGTATTTGCTTTTCATTCAAAGCTCCTATACTTTTTCCCCTTCAAAGCACTTACAAGCATGCAGAAGACAGTGTATTTGCCTGCAGCTCCTGTTGCCAAAGCTCAAGCTCAGGGGCTCTGCAGAGGAGCCTTAGCACCTCCTGCTGATAATCTCTGCTGATTTGTCTGGGTAAAAGCCCCTCTGTATGGGCAGCTTTTTCCTCGGCATTTTCTAAGTGCTGCTCCAGCTTTGACTGTAGGAGAGAGATAGGGGTTTGTCAAGGCAGCTCAGCTTCTTGGGATAACAAAGGCATCTGAGCAAATCTCTGCTGTGTCCTTTATGCTGAGATTAAAGTAACATCTACATGAAGTATTTTGCTTACTCAAACAGCAGCCACCAAGTTTCAGTCAGGACAGATACAGCTAGAGGCAGAGATCTTGCACAGAGGAGCAAAAAAACTTTAATATTAGTTACAAAAAATAATAATCAAAAGCAATTACCAAAACATTTAACAGGCAGTGAGTTAAAAATCCTCAAAATATTCCTGACAGAGGAATATGGGAAGAATTAGCTCTCTAGTGGGCAAGCTCAGACAGAGGATTTGGGATTTTCCTTCACCCCAAAAACCACAGGGTCAGAGGCAGGATGCAAACATCAGCATTCTCATTCTGTTCCTTCAGTAGCCCAAGGAGCCCAGCTGCGATACGTGTGCCATGCTGCATTCACAGTGCTAGTCCTAAACCTTGAGAATCCCAGAGTTAGGTTGCTGCCGTCCTGCCCCAAGCACCTCTGGGCAGAGATCGACCTTCTGGGCATCTTCACCTCCGCACTACTCCGGGAGGCAGCCGCTCGTTCCCTGTGTGTATTTCTTTGTGGGAATCCTCTTACTTCTGCCGTCCCTTGAATTTAATCATGTGCTTCAGAAATCTGTTGTGTCTGCCTGTGATTATATTATTAGCAATGAATAGTTTTCATCGTTACTGCTATTGTGAGTGTTAGGATGCTGCATTGTAGGGACATCTCTTCCCCCTTTCTACCCACCAAAAAGAAAAAGATATCAGTTTTCTGTCCTTGTTGTCCAGAAATAACCTTGGGTATTGGTAGCAGAGGCTTCATCCGTCAGAGAACTTGACTATTTTTCTTTTATTCCTTGCCAGATTCCCTGACAAAAGGAACAATCCCTGGGGCAGAACAATCAATATTTTCAAAGCTGTGCCCTGCCTCCCTCGTGACTTTTAAAAATGTCTCACAATGGGCCACACAACCGAGCTCCGAGTCCTGACGCAGTGTTGGTGCCTGTGATGACGCAAGCTACAAACTCCCTTATTCTCCATAACAAAACACACTTATCCATAAGAGTCAGGACTTTCAACAGCAAATACCACCCCCTGATATCAAAGGTCTTCTTCTCAGGGGCAGGTTTGTGAAATTTATCGCATTTTAATGTTGGGGAAGATGGTGAAAAGATTGAACGTGGTGTCCCTGATTGAATTCCGGGAAGTTCCCAAAAGGCAACAGAGAGAAGACAGGGACCTTGTGTCCACAGGGAAAACATGGAGGGATCCATAAAGAGTGAAAAACCTGCGTAGATCATTGCTTGCCTTCCTTGCCTTCTCCTTTAATTCCTCCATTCTGCAGGTCCTCAGTTCCTCTCCCAGCACCAGCAGTCCCCACCGGGACATCCTCCAAATGTTGCCCTCCAAACTGCTCTCATCCATCCATCATTCCTTGTGTTCTGCACCCAGGTCTGTACCAGGCACATCATCCTCTGCCTTTCCATTAATCTGCCCCCTTGTTTTGTCCCTCATATTCCTCTTCCCATCCACCCTCACAATTTGCTTTCAGCTGTTCCCTTCATTTGTTTTCCTTCTCTCCCACTTTGTATCACTCACACGGAACCTCTGCTCCATCCTGCACCGACCCCTGAAGCCTGCTCTCCCTTCACCCGCTGCATCCTCCATTTCCACGCTGCTTTTAAACTCCAAACCCTCTCCCCTTGTGAGCTGTTTGCTCATTTACCTGCCTTTGTAGGCATGGCTCAAGGTCATTCATGATTCTTAAAGGAGGCGCTGGCAGGGCTGATGTGTGCAATCAGGCAGTCCTGCCTTTGCCCCCTAATGAGTCCTGGGGGGATGCGGCAGCACCGTGCTTGGCACGGGGTGGTGGGGGCGATGGAGGCACGGCGTGGTGGGGGCAATGGAGGCTCGCTGCTCGGTGGTAAATGCCATGGCTGGGCACCCTGCAAGCAGTTCATTGAGATTCTAGTGGAAAATCCCAATTAGGAGTGAAGGAAGTGCTGGTAAAAGACCATTCATTAGGCCCTCGTTCCATCAACAGCAAAATCAATAACTAATTAACTTTTTACCAAAAAGAAAAAGAATTTTTGCAAGAAAATCACCATTTCTAAAGAAATGCTGGCAGCTTCTCAATTCTGCCTGCAACAGAAGCCTTCCGTTTTTCTCCATCCCTTCTCCTCCCCGTCACCCTCTAGAAAACACATCTGTCAGGCAGCGACGGGTAGCTCAGCACCGAGCCTTGAGGAAAGGTTCGTAAACGAAGTTGTAAAGGATCCATAAAATAACCAGTGTAGCAAAAAGTGTGCCCGTGACCTTTCTGATTTCCTAAGGGAGAGACGACTTATGATAGCACCATCACTCTCAGTCACTCTTCCTCCTGCCCCAATAACACCCAAATTTATTGGCCAATTTCAGCCAAACCGTACAGAAGAGATGAAGCACTCAAAGGCTGTAAGTTCATAGAAATAACTGGACACCTGTCAAGCCCTGACTGTGCAGCAAAGCCCACTCAAGGCCCTGGAGGAGCGTTCCAAGCCAGATAAAGACAGCCCATGGAGACATTCAAGGACCATCTCTTGAGCACTGATTTGGACAGTAATACCAGCAACAAGCACACCAAGCTCCTTGTTAACCTGCAGTGTACAATACCTGCAACAACCGCATGAGTTTGTTGTCTTGAAAATCGACAAACTGGGTGCAGCTCCCCCCCTTCCCACTCAAAGCCTCGACACAGTTGCCCAGAGCCAGCAGCAAGCAGCTGATGTGAGCTCCTTCTTTCGCTCCCTTGCCCCGGTTCTAGGTCTTGTTGGAGGGTGGGAAGGGGGACAGAGGGACAAAGCACACGCTTCACAATGGTGGCCCTGCTCTTGGGGAACATGTGCAGCATCACCTGGGTCAGGATTTAGATGTCAAAGCAATGTCTCCAGCAAAGCCAACCTGAAAGTGTGAGATCAAACCCTATGCCAAGTCACAGAGCTGCTAGTAAGAGTAAGCACTTCTCCTGCAAAAGATGACCCAGCTCCAACCTCTCAGTTCTTAAAGGACAGCTCTTCAATCTCTTCTAAAGATGATTTCCAAAATTAAAATGCATAGCTGCACCACCCCAAAAGTCCCAGTCTCAACAGAAATATTGGTTATTTAAAATCTCTCCCTCAAATCACCTTTCCAAGCTCCAGTGTTTCCCCCTTCCCCTAGGAGCCAGCTGCTTTATTTTCTACCCACCAGCATCCCTCTGTTCTGCTGGAACCCAGCACGTTTTCTCTCAGAGCACCCAGCTGATCCCTGACTGAACTCAGCTGTGAAACGTGCTGCTGCTTTCTCAGACCTGAAAAGGCTGCACCCAAAAGCTGGGTTACATTTTTCCAAGTAATACTTGTTCACCTAATAAAATATATTAATATATTGATAGTGATAATGTTAAATTGGTATTAATAATTGACATTAATAGTAATTAAAAAAAAAAAAGCACGCCAAACCTTTTCATTTATTTTTAGGCTGTCTGAGCTACCAACTACTGCTCTAAAGCAACAGAGGAGCTCGGAGTGCTGGTTTCCCCAGGGCTGAGGACTCCACGCAGGATGCCAGTGAATCCAGCCTCGTCTCACCAAAAGCTGCTGAGCTCCAGCAATACCTGGCTGTCCTTTCTGACCCTGCCACTTGGGCTGGGGGCATTTGAAAGGTGCTTTGTACAGCTGCATCTGTTCTCCCAGCATTAATCTCCACTGCTGCTGAGACACCCTCATCTCCCCTTCCTTTTTAATGGTAAGATTTGTCTCCACTGATTCCATCCTAATCAAGTCACTCTTCAGACTTAGGAAAGCTTTGCTGTTGCTTTAGCATTTAAGGAAGATCCACACTTCCCCATGAGAACAGCATTTTAAAGCTTCAATCTCATCCCCACAGTAAGCAGTTAATTAGCAATGTAACTCCCTGTCGTTTGTCCAGATGTATTTTATTCACCTGGAGCAGTGCAGCTACAGGGAGTACTTTACCTGTTGGACCATATGAAGAGAAATGGTTGCATTGTAGCCAGAAATGACTCCTCCTACCAGGCTTTTGGTCATGGACACATAATTCTTTCTAAATCTTTCAAAAAAGCATAGTTACAGTCAGGCACTACAGCTGTCCAAATAATCTATACATAATTGCATTCCCCATGATTTTCTCAGTAAGTTTTACAAGATTCCTGGGCTTTGGAACAATTTGTGAACAATTTGAATATTGACACATCAAAATAAGCAGAAAAGCACAGAGGTTTATTGAATCTTCTAGACACAAACAAGGTGCAAGAGCTTACTAAAATAGAGCAGTTTATATTTGTTTTCTTGGACTCTGAACATGAAATGCTTTGTTTATTTTTTATGAGTGCTGAAGAAGGGAGTAAATTCACTCCTTGGCCTTCTCCTTTCTATTGAGAAGTGCCAGTGGGCCTCTAAAAATATGCCTTGGGTAGCAGGTAAAGCTGCTACACTGGAGTTTCACATGAGAGAAAATGGAATCTGAATTGTTTGTGATAAGTAAGGCTGCAGTCACGCTGTGGTGATCACAAAACACAGGTGCTGATTAAACCCTCACGCTGCACCTTAGAGCTGGCTGCAAAGGGGCACTACCACTCACTGCATCAGCCTGTAAAACAAGAGGCACGAGAAAGAAGAGCGTGAGCAAGAGAGATGAACAGCGTGGCCTTGCTGGCTGGAGACCTTAGACCAAGCTCTTCACCTCCGCTCACGTGCACTGCAGCAGGGCAGTCCCAGTGCAGGAGGCAGAATGAGTGCTGTGAATCTCCCCGTGTTTATTTTTTTTCCCTTTTGGGATGTTCAGTTTCTACTCACCTGCCAAAAGCATTCATCTAAGCAGGGAAAACAATGTGAACGTTAAGCCTTTTTGTAAAAAAAAAAAAAAAAAGGGGGGGGGGGGGCGGGGTGGGATGTTAGCTTGGTTGCTCTGTGTTCAAAAACCATATCAAATACAAGTGTTTTTTCTCAGGATCAGTTAGGCCAATGTCATCGGAATCTTTGTTGGGATTCATCAGGACAATTCTCTGTTACAAAATTGAGTCAGAATAAGAGCTTTTATGTCTCAGTTTAGTTAACCTACCTGTATTTCCTACAGCACCATCACCATATCACCATGGCTTCTCTTAATAAAAGGAATGTGGCACTACAGGTTTACATAGAAAACACACTTACATGCAGAATGCTGGGGCTGAAAAGCTTTGTTCTGCAACTGAGTTCGCAGCCTCTGTGGTTTGGAAAACAAGCTGCTGAAAAGTCTCTTGCGCAGTGAGTCACTGACATTGGTATGTGTGCTGGCTGCAGTGACATTGCATCCAAATAAACCCCATGCAGGCAGGGGGGCATGGGACCTCTTTGCTCCATTTCCAGCCAGGGTCCAGACAGAGGAACTGTGACAGAATTAAATTATTTGGGAATAAAAGTGCCTGAAGCCACCTTCCAAATCTCTCCTGCAGAAGGGTGGATAGAAACTTCTGTGCTGCCGAAGGACCGAGATGTCATTCATTTGTGGTTCTCACTAGGGGAAAAACAAAGGGGGGAGAGGAGTTCCACCAGGATACAGAACTGGTTCTGTTTCTCTCCAGCTCCCTACGATCTCCTTTGGTACATAAATATCATAGCATGTAATTACAGCATAGAAAGGTATTCTTTCTCCTCCGCTGATATGGCTCAGGAGATGTTCAGGCCTCAAGGGAAGGACTAGAGAACCCTGTGCCTTGTCCTCCAGAACAGTGTGCCCTCAGGTAAATAGATCATTAGATAAACAATTAGAGCATAGACCAACTACCACTTGTTCAGAATTACTGCTTTGGTGTGCCAGCCATGGCAAAGACTCAGGTCTCTAGGACAAGTGCCCATAAGAAATGCCAAGACTTTGATCGAGCTCTATTTATTTGCATTTCCTAACAGGTATCTCTAGTTTTGATCTGCAAGTTTTCAACTGCCAGAACCATATTTGTTCCTCTTTTGTTTTCACTAGTCCTTAAGAACTGAAGAAACCCAAGAGCAGGCACCGAGGGAAGCCCAGGTTTGTGCTCAGCAGCAGCCACTGCCTGCACATGGAGGGCTGGCACAACCTCGTGCACACACCAGCATGGCACTAAGAGCAGCACCTGGGGAATGCACTCAGCCTGTTTCCTTCAGAAACTCGGTCTGTAACACTTTCTGACACCTTTGATTCAGCCTTTGCAATGGACATGGTTTAGTGGGTGACATTGGTAGTAGGGTGATGGTTGGACCAGATGATCTTGAAGGCCTTTTCCAACCTTAATGATTCTACGTCCAAATTTTGCTTGCAGCATGCACACGTGCAAAAGTCCCTCTCTGCCAGCTCCTTGAAAGCCTGTTTTTGTGAGGCTTAGGCAGCGATCTGGGGCTAGCACCTTGTCTAGCCAGCACCACTCTAAAAGCATAGATCTGCTGCTGCTGCATCAAAACAAGACAACAGAGTTGGTTTTGATTTAGGACCAATAAGCAGATAGAAGCAGCTCTAAATAAGTTATGCTGGGAGTAAAAATAGCAGAGAACGTGATGTAATCCAAAACATGGCAAGAAATCTAAGTACTTCAAACACCCAGTCAATTAATTTGCTTTCATAATACAATTATTTGTATTACTAAGAGAAACTCATTTTCATGGATGAAATTTACTCAGACTAACATAATTCATATTTCCTTCCCAGATTTCTATTAGAGAAAATAGATCTCAAGGCAGATGGTACAAGTCTGAATAAGCTGTGTAAAAATAAAGCTGATGTCCTTGCGAGGTTAATGACTGCTGAGAAAAAAAAACAAAAGGCATTTCCCCAGTAAGGTGCTAAACAAAAATTACATTTGTAAGATAATCTATAAGGAGGAAAGAGATTCCTGCTTTTTGCTTCTCAGAGCTGCTATCATTTGAATATTGCATGGAGATATTACAAAATTAGCATGTACTCAGAAAGGATTCAGAGAAAGATCAGGTGAAGTTAGATAGAAAATAATGAGATTTACATTGGAAAAGAAGGCAAATAAAAAGGGCACAATAAAAATGCATAAATAGATATAGTGATGTAAAAAAAAAAAAAAAAAAAAAAAAAAGTACATCTGGACCTTCTGTAATCTGTGCCTCCTAAAACGAGAGCAAGAGGTGAAGGGGCAGAAATGGTGAAAGGAAGCATGATAGACACGAAGAGTGGTTATTGGTGTCACAGTGAGGCCAGGAGCTTTGCAGGGTTTTAAAGCATTTGGCCCTTCTGGCTCTCACACAACCTCGTCATAGTACACATGGGCCTGGGCCCCTGTGTAGCCATCTCCCCACTCCCCATGGGAGCACAACTACAGCCCCCTGGCTCACCCAGGCTGTGGGCGATGACGGCAACTCCCTCCTCTACCTCGGCTTGGTGGATGGGATGAACGTGAAGGGCCACCTGCACGCAGAAGAGCTGCGGGGTCGCGTGTGCCGAGGCCCTGCCAACAAGGGCCTCTGCTCTGCACGAGCACCAACAGCGACCCCCTCTTGCTGCCTCTGTTCCACTGATGGGTCTTCAAACCTCATGCTCAGAGCCTGGAGAGTTTACAGAAGTTTAAGCCAGTTGATTCTCCTGTGATTCACACTTCTACCTTGACAAATTCTTCCTCCCTTTTCCCCGTTTCTGCCCCTAGCACAGCAGGACTCACGGTGCTGGACAAGGCAGCACAAACTCAGCCGTGTTGGCGCTGCTGCCAGCAGCCTTCAGAGGTCACGGCACCACCAGCAGCAGAGCCGAGCAGGCCTACAGATTTCCCCAGTGCTCCCAAAACACTGATTAAAGTTACCCGTGACAAAGAAAGGGAATTGCACTTTGCTAAGCACCCATTTCATTTAATCTGAGGTAGCTATCATAATGAGCCTGTCAAGCAGATCAGAGTGGGTCAGCCCAGATCTGTACAGGCCCCTGGTGTTCCCTGACAGCTGCTTGCACACAATCTGTAGTGATTGCAAGTGGCAATTAACTACCAGCAATTAACTAATGCCACAACTCAGCAGGTCGGAAACGTGGTGCTGTTCTGACCCTGACTCACGTCACAGCAGCCCACGAGTTGCACGGTTGCTGGTTCTAAGCCTTCAGGCCTGGCAGAGGGGCACCAGGGAAGACCACTGACGCAAAATCCCACCTAAAAGCTGCCCTGGGAGTCTCAGCTAATTACAGACTTGAAAAATTATTTCCACCTTTCTGTGGCTCTTTCCCCCTTCATAAAATAAAGCAGCATCTCTTAGCTCCCGAAAGGATGGCTGGTGCTGACAGAACACTGCGTAATTCAGGTACGTAAATGGAGCCTTATCAGGAAGGTGCACAGTTATTTAAACAGACTTGTTTTATGGCCCTGCCAGTCACATGCAACAGGTTTCTATAGGAACCAAATTTATTTCCATAATAACAAGTCAAGCTACCTGTCAATGGAATGAGGGTTTTCATGAGCAGCTCCAGCTCTAGAGGACTGGAGTAGACATTCTGTAGTTCAAGTGGCAGCAAAATAACATTTCTTCAGCACAAGGTTCTGAGTACAGGGTGCACCACCTGGATTTCCAGTGCTTCTGATATTCAGAAGAATGCAACAATTCATTTTCTCCCTAAACACACTTAAGAGTACCTAACTCCCATGGTCCAAACCCCCTATCCCTCTCTTAAGTGTTGGAAAATGCTATTTTGCACATCACAAACCCAAATCTGGCAGAGCAGGGGATGGCACAAGTCTCTCTTGGACATCCTTAACTTCTGGAACAGTCCCAGTGATCACTGTGTTTGGCAACCCCAGGCACTGAGGGTAAGAAAACAGACCCAAAGCAGCCAGCAGCATGTGGAAGAGGGGTCACACCAAGGACTAAGGCTTTTTCTTGCATTAGAAAGGAATGAAAGGTATTGTGGATATTATTGACTTTTGTTTAAGAGAGATTCTGCTTTGAGCAGAGGTTTGTGTGTCCACCCCACTTGTGTTTCAGCATGAGGTAAAAGCAGTGCTTCAGTAAAAGAGAGCCATAGGACTGAAAGTTAAAACTTGGAAAAGCATTAATTATCAAAGCATTCCTCTTACCCCAGTCAACACAGAGATGCTAAGGTCTGAGAATGTCAATAAAGACTCTGGCAGGACTATAACCCCAGCTGTTGTTGGCTGCCTAATCAATATGCCACTCAAACACATCCCAAAGAGATAGAGAGACTTGAAAAATCCCTAGTCTTGAAGGATTTATTTCAAGAATTTATTTAAGAAACACAACAGGATCACTTTGTCTTCATTATTTATTTGGCAATAAAAGTTAAAGCTCGTAAAAGTTACAGTAAGGTTTTATTTTAAAAAAAATCAAATTTAAGAAATTAAAACTGTGTAGAAAGTGAACAAAGCTTGCTCTGTGAAGTCTGCATTAAGGACTGCAGATGGCGAGAAGGTCATGAGAATATTACAAATTCATAGTAAAGCCTGTAGATGTACAGACTAGATCAGGATTATATTAATTTCTCCAGTTAGTCTTGCTATTTAAAAAACAATTATTAAAAATACTTGAGAAAATACTTCAAACACAAGGAGACACTATCCTACTTAACACTCAAGTTTTTGTCTTATCTCCCTTCCCTTAATTGTGGGCCCTTGCAGGCAGCGGTACACCTGCTGTTGGAAGCCCTCCATAAACCCTCTCCAAGCACATTATCTGCAAACCTGCTTCTCTTAATCATCCTCCAGAAAAACTCTCACAAAGGCCAAGGACTGCAGGCTGAAAGGCAGCAGCATGGAGTGCTTGAAGCTATATCCCAGCATGGATTAAATCCAATGAGATCCTTCCTCCCTACTACCGCTCCTGCTGTTACTGAGAGATGTGCTGAAAAAGCCAGCTTACCAAATATATACCCATAAAGCAATTTCATAAGTAGTCAGTTTGTGATAAACACCTGAAGTAAGAAACTACAGAAAAGACACAGAAATTGACGTGAGCAGTGTCAGAAATACCAGTATTACAGATAAGAGCCTTAATTACTGGTCAGGACATCTTGTCAACTTCCAGAGCTCCTACATGAGCATCAAGCTTGATTTTATTGTAATTATTTGCTCACTGATGATCCACACTTCAGAGAAGCACATTAGAAGAGGACTTAATTCATTTAACATTGGCATTTTGTTTCCTTACTTTGAGAACAGCCAGGAATAAAACACAGTAGCGTATTTAAACTCCATTGCATGGAGACAGAAAAAACAAACCTTTCAATTCATAACTTCAAAAATGGTTAAGACAGCTCTTCACAACTCAAGGGTAATTAAGATCGTTAGTGCTACAGAAGTCCAAGCCATTACCAAAAAATTGATATGCTGGAACTTCTGCATTGTTTTGGCAGAAAGCAAATATTTGTTCCAGTCCAGTTGAGGAATGAGCTCGGTAAGCACTGCAGACCTAACTTTTATCATCATAATGTACATATTGATTATGAAAGAACAAATGCAGAAACTGGAAGCTAATACAGACCGGTGAAAAACATCTGCTGTTTTAAAAGTGACCTATTGAAACTTTAAATTAATACCATCATTATGGAGCAATAATTTTGAAGAGCCTTCCTGGGAAGGGAATATGGGAGTGAACTGAAGAACTCAAACATTTGCTATCACAGTAAGTTCACTTAAGGTGAAAAAGTGAGTGGTAAAAATGCTAATGTCCTTTGGTTGCTGCCAGCTGAGTGGGTACCCTTTGCCAGAAGAATACTCCCTGACTTCCACTTTGGATCCATCATAGAAACTGCTATGTAAGCAAGCTCAGGTTTTAATAAAAGCAAATCAAGAGGGCTTATATTAGCAATTACTGGCCAGTCCTGCAAAGGAGACAGGTGAATATCCCCCGTATCACCTCTGCCCCTCAAAGGGAAGGCAGCAGGCCAGCAATCTCTGTCAATATACAGGAAAGAATTTCTATGTATAGATATGAATATAGAGAAATTGCATCACCAGTTTTAAGTACACTTTTCCCCTCTAAACAAGAAGGTCTTTAGAAATGAAGTTACATATGTAACAGTGAGAGTAAGGCAAATATATGCAGACCTTCTCAGAAGGTTTGCAATGGTCACTAGTAAGACAGATTAACCCAAAGCTCGTTTGAGTTTGCAAATGGCTTAAGAAACGCACTTAATTTCTAGTCACTTCACTACAGTTAACAAGTTAATCTGTCCAATTAATGAGTTGTATCATCATCACTAAAACAAAGAAAAACAAAACTTAAGCAATATACAAGAACAGAAAAGCCACAAGGAACTTTTGGGAAAAAAACAAAACAACAATTCAAAGCAACTATAAAGTGAATAGGGCAAACATTTGCATTAATCTGGGTATGCTTGATCATTCAGGGAAAGATTCCCTACAAACAACGCAGAGCCAGCCTGGTTTTAGTATCAGTCTGCTTTTATTTCCATATTCAGCTCTTTAAGGGAGACATCCTTTCACAATCTGAAAGGAGGAGGATATAGCCCGCTGTAGTGCTGCTTCAGCACACTAAAACACATCATACGGAAAATGGTTCTGTTGACTTTTCCCCAAACAAAGTGAACACCTGTCCATGCACTTGGGACATAAAAAGAGTCCTGGAACAGAAACATTGTGTGTGTGTGGGTTTGTGTAAGAGATGTGAACTGATGAATTTCACTTCACTGGCAGTTGTCAAAAACTGCCAGTTGCAAGTACTGCACAGGAGTCAGGAAGTAAATACTGGTAAGTAGTGGATTTAAAAAGAAAATTGAACCCTAAAAAAAATTTAAAAGCAGCGCCTTTTCAGTATCTCACTGCAGCAGGCAGCAAGACTTAAAGGCACTACAATGTGTCAGAATGGAGAAAATCTGATGCATCCACCCTTCCAGAGTGCAAGAATATGGATTAAAAATTCCAAGGTAGGCTTTCTGAAAACGAACAAACTTCTTTTTAGCACAAGATATGGCGGTGCTGCAGAAAAGAAAGAGAGATGAGTCAGTTACTGTGCCTTACACAAACAGCTCGACCTTAACCACAGATGCTATCTCATAAAAAGCTACAAAAGCGTGTTTCACCTGTTCTTAAACTGTTTAAGTCTAGAAACGACATAGCTTCTCTCCCTCTTCCTTCCTTCCTTCCTTAAATGATCTCCCACATACAGAACACAAACTAGAAACTAGATCTAAATACATCTGAAAATATCAAGGCTATTAGTTTTTCTATAGGTACAAGAGGCATACTGCTATTTTATTTTGGCTCCTTAGATACCAGGGAACTACTACAGAACTGTACAGTGACAGCTGCAAGAGGCATTCTTCCAGTCTCCGCTTCCTTACGTGAAGTCCTAAACATAACAGAGCAGGAATGCAATCCAATTTTTAAGTCCTATATGAGTGCCTTCACAAACTATTCCCTCCTAAACGTAAATTTCAAGCTCTTCAAAAGACTAGCTCCTTTATCCGCTGCTGAAAGTACCCTCTGTTTTCAACACACATATCATATGAATTCACAAAGCAAAACTGGGGCAAGCACTGGATTAAATAAAGATTTCAGCAATAAGCAGTGACAGTGAGAAAGTGCTGCTATCCAAATTCTAACCAATATTTCTAGAAAGGGACAGCAGATTTCAAGTGGATATTTAAACATCTGCTCAAAGTTATGTCAGCCCATAGTCAACTTGCTTTATCTTTAGCATAGTATTTAAAGCCCTGATCAGTATTAACTACCATAACATTCTTACTAAAAGCAAAATTTCCATCTAATTCTAAGGTGACCCTAACTCTGTCACAGCTTTGATCACTCTGGAAAGATAGGGCATAGATGATATTCTGCTCAGTACAGCTTGTAAATCTCAGTCTGTGATCACTTAAGAATGCTTTTGTTTGCTCTAGCCACAGAAAAAACAAACCAACTCAAAGAACAACACACACACCCACGCAACAAGCAGACTTCTTAACCTTCTGAAACTAATTAATCTATAGTGGCAGCTAATAGGAAAAGTTCCCCTCTACTGAGAGGTAAGCTATCTTACCACAGTTTTATTAGATTACTCTGGTTCTGCAAGGGTAATAATTTCTTCATTGATAAAAAATTCAACAGTCTCCTCTTCCCAGTCATCAACATTGCTGTCCAGCTCATCTGTGTCCACCCCTGGAATAGAGAAAGTGTTAATACTATCTCAAACAAGGCAACAAGTGAAAGATTTAATGCTCTTGCTAGGCACAGTCCTTAAAACAGTACCGAAATAAGAACTATTTGTTGCTTTAAATCATAACAAGGACATGTTAGTATCATTAAATGACAAACAAGGCATTATTGTCTCTCACTATAGAGCCTGAGGATTTTTTTTTGGATTATACAAAACACCTGAATCTTTTCACAGGTTCATGCTAAGTTATACTAAGGTCCAGCCAATGCTTGCCTTGAAGCAGAAAGAATCTAAGTAAAACAGACAGCATTATTTGAGTTTTGTCCTGTGCAAAATCAGAATGCATTGTGATTAAGGAGAAAAAGGACAAAACCTACAGAGAACAAGGGATGATAAGCTTTAGCAGGAAATAGAGACAGTGTAAATAAGTTATTGGAACAGTTATTACTTGGCAAGAAGTGGTAGTTATCTAACATCAAGTTTTTACAAGTACTGTGTGCGTGGCTTACCTCCTCGAAGCTCTAAACGCTCATTCCTCTGCTCCATGTACAGCTCTTGTGCCATCTTGCGGTACTTTCTGAATTCTTCCATCATTGTACGTCTCCTTTCCACCAGCTCCTACAGAGGCAAGAAGAGGTTGGTAGCTCCCATAATAGAACAAATCCATACAGAATGCATTTGTTAGCAAGGCAAACTTCTTTTTTGCCCTTCGTGAACATACTTTCTACTGACTTTAAAAAAAGCAAAACCTCTTACGTAATCTAAAAGCTGTTTTGATGATTTTTAAAAAGTTTTTTTAAAGAGTTGCTAATACAGCAACTCGCTAAGAACACCCAAATTTTACCACCTTCGCTTAATGAGGCATCACCAGTGACTCTCCAGATTCATTACTGCTTATCCTGAGTTTAGTGACATCTGTCTGAACTACCTATGAGAACTGAGTCTAAACATCTGGGTTAATATGAACACAGATGTTTGTTACAAAAGGTAAAAATCTAACTTGCATATGAACATTACAAGATAACATGCAGGTTACAAGAACTTCATCTACAGTAATATATTTCAAAATTGTCTTGCCTTTGAAGCTTTGGACTGGCTCAGGCGATCCTTCTGCTCGAATATCTTTGAGTATTTCTTCAGGTCCTTTTTAATTTGCTGTAAAAAGGAGTATTATTTTCAACTAGGACATCAGACTAGCAAGCAATCATCACCATCTGCAAGAATTCCCTTGGTAGGCCTAAACAGGCTTTGCATTTTTGGAAAACATCTCTTTTCTTGACAATTCCCCTTCACTATAATTTTGTGTGTTCTTCCTGGCTTACAGAAGATATAAACACTTCCATAAATATTCAATTATGGAAGTCTGGACAGCTAAATTCAGTTTTTTTTTTTATTATTATTCTTTATAGCCTCTCACTGTACCCTAAATTTAAGTACAACCGGCCACTATTTCTATTCCAAACTTAAAGAACAGGTAACATTCACAGTTGTTCCCAGAAATGAGGTCCCCTATGGCAATATTCTTTTTCCCCCCACAGGTTCGGCAAGAAAGGCAATTCCGTAACTCTGTAACAGTTACAATCTCATCCTTGAGAAAAGGAAAGTAAACCAAGCATGCATATACACCAAAACAATGTGAACACGCATGTCAGTGGAACACACTACCTTTATCTGATCCTCACTGAGCAAGGTAGTTGGTCGTGGTCTCCACAGAAGCTGACAGAACCTGTCTTTATTGTTTTTCTGAAGTAGACGGCCTTGGAAGGTCCATAACCAATATGCATTGTCCACCTGGAAGAGTAGTGCAACGCCTCGGTCAAGATAAGCTCTAACTTTACACTGTGGTCCTCACTCTATTTTTTTTTTTTTTTTTAATAAAATCAGCATCATTAGTCAACAGAAGTGAAATGCTCTTTTTGTTCACATCTTTCCTGCAGAAATTAAATTCCACAGCAAAACAGTTCATTGTTTCACTGAAGCTTTGCATAAAGTTATCTTCTGGATGATCACAACAGTTAAAGACTAAGCAAGCCCTTCTATTATATTCTAAAAATACCAGATTCTGTGCTTGTACAGGGAAGGATTACAGTACAGTGGCTGGAACCACATGAAAGTAACAGACACAATGATTCTGCGTGGACCACACAGAAATCAAGTTCCCACACAGAGGATCAAGTTCCAAACAGATAAAGACAACGAACGTTCAGAAAAACGACACTTGGTTTAGATTTGTAAACTGCCCTTCCAGAACTTATTTTGGACAACCAGTGAAGCCAATGGCCGAGGTAAGTACTGATGTTTAGAAACAAACATATAAAACTATGGTGCCAGGCACAAGTCGTATGACTAGTAGAAGGTATCAATTTTTTCTTCCTAACCAATAGCCCTTGTCAATACCTCTGGAATAGGAAAGAAAAGAATGAATGAGTACCTTGTGGCTCCACCAAGACACAGAAGTCACAATGTATCTGCCTGTAGGATCCCATTCCACATCTGAAGCTGTATAGTGTTCAGCAATATTCATCATGGTGCAGTCGGATGTATCTACAAATGCTAAGGCACCGTTCATGCTGCAAAGACAAAACAAGAGAGATTGTTTTACATGCTAACATAGCCCATTTTTTAAAAGCAGATATCACAAGCTTTACAGCTCCTCACTACAATAAATCTTCTCAGCAAGTGACCAAGAAACAGGCTCATACCATTAACATGTGCCTGTGGCTAGAAAACAATGGAATGAATAAAACCAAGAATGCATGTAAGAATGAAACTTTTGTTTTTATGTTCAGTGACCTTTAACCCCTTTTACATCTGTTCCTAAAGTAATGATGAAAACATATTATAGCCACGTTACAGCCAAAGTTTAACAATCATATGCTTAGACATTTACGGAGTGAAGTCCAAAACTAAAAATTGATTTCTAAGATGAACAGCACTGCTTATCTGAAAGCATGTAAAGCCAAATGCTACTCAGCTGGCTAAAATAAGTTTTACCTGCTCAAACATGAACTATTTTTGATAACTTTTACAGTAGAACTTTGTCATAAGAGTATTGTGAAAGTATTATTGCCCACCAGAAGGCACGAGGCTTTGACAACAAATGCATTACAGAAGCCACATGGATTAGTTGACGTTTAACAGCTAAGAAGTCTTCCTAAACATCCACTATTTTGTTGAAAAGTTCATTCATCTTTTGATGTGACAGAAATAGCAAGTAGAAGTTACAAAGGACATCATGAAACTGCATCTTGTTTTCCTTTATTTTACAAAGACATATCTGAATTATAGCAAGGCAACTGGGAGAGTTTTAATTAAGTAATTGTAAGCCTTAATAAGGTCAAGTACCTATTAGAATCCAACTGACAAATTACCACAGGTCAAAATTAACATTCCTTCACAGAGAGCCCCTTCAATACAAGTAAACACTCGGTAAGATTTTTTGCCCATTTAAGTAGCAAAAAATCATATTGAAGCATTCACATAGATAGCAAACACTTCTGGATGAGATACTCTAGCCTTTTTTCCTGCTTTAAAATGAATGTGGTGCCAAGTAACTTGTGCAATGCTCACCTTCTGAGGCCAGCCAACACTACAAACTGCCCTTGAGGACTCCAGAATATCGTGTTTGCCTGCTGTTTGTCGAATGTTTCTGGGAAGAAACAAGTCCAGGAAAAAAAAACCTCAATCCAATGTCATCAGTTAGCTTACAAGCAGTAACTATACCCATTCCTCAAAAGACGCTTCTGAACTCTGCAAGCAAGCCCTCACAACAGTCCTTAGCTTTACATTTCTGAAGACAAAACCCAATAGCACTAAAACATCCACAGCTAGCAGAAAAAATAAATCAGAAATCCCAACACCCAGCCAGAGGCCTAGATTTCTTGGATGCAATGTCATTCATAGCACCTAATGCCCCACACTATCTACCACAGACAGCCACAATTTGAGTTTACTGCCTGGCAAAATGCTTAGCATTTGCATCTTTCATGGGTTTTCCAGTCACTTACTTATGAGTTCTATTTTCCCATTGTTTTTAACGTGGTAAAAGGAAACTGAAATTCGTGGAGTTTCTCCATGCAACACAGCAAACTTGCTTCCATTTGGTTCCCAAGCAAAGGCTATGATGCTTTCTGTAACAAAAAATAAAGAGGAATCAAAACTGTCAAAAAAATATAAAAAAATACAAAAAGCGTTCAGTATAAGAGAACATCAGGATGCTAAACAGAGGAAACCTATCAGTTAAACTCTACCATAAAGACCACCTTTTAAAATGAAGGTTGAGAAAGGAAATGCAGGAAAATTGGACGTTTTTGGTCAGACACCATAGCTCCAGAATCTCTGATGCGCTACAGAATTAACACATTCATCAGCCTTAACTTTTTCTCTAAGTATTATCAATTCTTTTTTTCTGAACCCAGCTACAAGCATGAACAGTGATGAAAGCTTTTACTTCCCAGATTTTGTATAAGAAGCCCAGCAATAGGAACACCATAGCTCCCATCAGAAGTGTAAATCGTCATCAACAAGTGCCATATATTGATGGGAACTTTTAAGAAACATTAAAGCGTCTATTAAAAAACTTTGCATAAAATAGTTAAAGATCAGAAGTGAGTAAATACTTGAAATTACCTTTCATTTCCACCACATCCACTGGAACCTGTTTCTCTCTCATTCGGAATATTTCAAAGTTGGTCACTACTCCCTGTGAAGGTCAAGATCAACTCATTATTTAGTACAGAAGCAGTAGAACATTTTTTTTTTTTTAAATTGTCAGGCATAGGATGACCTGTCAGAACTCCGGATGAGAGCCGAGAGTCAACATTTCTTTCCTTAACGAGCAGATAAATATTGTATACCTCATTACTGAACACATTCTAAACCATTCAGTTCTGATAGTAACAACAAAAGAATTGCATACAATCTGTTTCTTTTCAGACTGTTAAGAAACTTAATTAAAGAAGATAAACATATGGTACATTGTGCACCATGACCTATGGACTCAAAACCAACTTTAGCAGTGAGTAGGAAAAGATCTAAGGCATCTAGCTCTCATTTTAAAAAACAAGTCCAAATACCACTAAATTCAAAGCCAATCCTAGAGAGCTTAATGTATGTAATGTTTGCATCCACGTGAACCAAACTCAATAGTCAAAACTATTTTTTTCCATCATGTAATTTGCAGTGTTCATACTGAAAAACAGTACTCTAAGAAAATTAAGGATCAGCATGAGGTGGAACCAAGTTTTATGAACACAATCAGAATGCACATACCTGTGTGCCTTTTGGAGTCCTGTCTACCTTCACACACAGGTAATCCCCGTTCTTCTGCCAGTGTAGTTTACAGTCTACAACATTGAACAGATTCCGTACGCGGATTTCTTGTCTAGCAGGCAGCTGCATTAAGGTCACTCTTGCTGGAATGTCTTTGTCCTCAGGCACCCAGAAAGCAATTATGTTACCACCTGGAGACCATGAGAAATCTCTACAGGAAGGAAATTAAACATAGTTCCATTTTAATTTGTAGTTTGAGATACTACAAACAGAAACCATTTTCAGCACTGTATCTGAGCGCTGTAGAAACAGCTGAACAACTGAAGACAGTTTACTAACTTACATGTTTATCATAATCTATTTTAAACTGCCATTTAAACCTGCAATATGTTCAATGTTATCGAAACAGCAAAAGCACTAACTAGAAGGTACGATCCCTTCACTGTGTAAACTTTACTGTAAACCCAGAAGATCTAAAACATGATTAAACCAATTAGCAATTCCCCTCTATTATATTACACTGGAGACAATCCTTTTGCACTTGTGTACACTTAATTTTATTTTTGCTTTCCAAAAGGTACCCCAAAAAGCCACAAGAGTTAAGTGTGCAAACACGCACAAAACCAGACTAGTTCCTTGCCAACAGGCAGCATACAGCGCACTGCTTTAAGCCAGCATACAAGTTTTAAGAGATAGTCTCTAAAAAGGTTCATTCCAGTTTGGTTTAGTACACAAGGATCCTAAGCTAGATCCTTGATTAAACATTGCCACAAAGGGGATTTCCAAGCACAGTAGCTATCACCCATGTACATCAGTAAGTGGAGAGCTTTCTGTTCTTTTTTTTTTGCCAGCTTGTCTAGATTGACTTCAGAACAAGACCATTTGCTCTAATCAGCATAGATTCATCTCATTATAGAAGTCTCTGATACAAAGAGAGAATAGTTATTTTTACAAAGGAATATACTCACCTTATGCCATTGATTTTCAAGCTTTTTTTGTCCAACAAACCCATAGACTAAAAGAGAAAATTGACAATTTTCAAGTTAGTAACATCCTTGCATATACACACATACCTCTATTCTTATTTTAAGAGCATGTAAGCTAGGAAACTGTGGACAGTGTTGAGAGATCAATTCTCCCCTATTTTGTATTATGAGCTGTTTAATGATTTTTATGAGTACGGAAACCTGTATTATAATGCAAACATAGAACAGCCTAGATTATGCTGCAATTTATAAAGCCTTTTGGGTATTCTGGCACTCATCTGCTACTGAGAGTTCAGAGTTATTACAACTTCAATCCTACTGACTCTTGAGCTCCTACTGAGTTCTCTAGGGCTTCTAGAACCACGGTGTGAAACTTGCTATCACAGTCAGCTAAAGTTTTTTCACCCAGGAAAGATCAAGAGAAGAGCAAATAGATTTATTCCCTTTTAAACTCTAGAGAGCATTATTAAAATATGTATTTTTAAATAGACACCATGGGAAATGCTGACATTGTAATGCAAAAAGCATTGTGCAAAAAAAATTTAAAAAAAAACAAAAGCAAGAACTTACAGGTGTTTCATAGATACTGAGAGTATCTGAAGTCATTCGAGCAAAGAATTTACCATCATGACTCCATCTAAGCAAATACAAAAAGAACATTAGATAGGAATGATCTACTTATTAAATAACATTTAGGACTTGTTCTCAAATGCTGCTTTGCAACCTACTTAAAAATAGGCCAGTGAGCTGAGTTTTCACAGTGGAATCCTCGTTTCTTTTGCCCAGTCAGAATATCCCAGATGATAATAGCCTGAGGGTCATCCTGCGTGTCCATCAAAGGGCTGAAGGTCACTAAATATCTACAAAGGAAATAATCAATTTCACTACTGAAATTTCATTTAACACATCAGTACAAGCAGGCTTTCATCCAAATAATATTAAAATAAAATACACTTGCAAACACCTCTTCCCCTACTGGGATTCTTGGAGACGAGGAAAAAGTTAAGACACAGTAAACCCTAGCACCTCTTTGGCTGAAAAGCCTCTAGTTTTATGCGGAAATTCTCTCATACTGATATTACAAGAAAGAATTCAACAAATACGTTGCTAGTTATTGTATAGGCTTGCCCTGAGAACAGAATTGGTTTCAAACCAAATATAAATCCACCAGCCTTTGCCAACCTGAACTACAGGTATGCTAGACATCTCCATTTAAAGATAAATAATCACTTCCAAATATCTTGCTTAAAAACAAGCAAAACAAGATACATCTAAGTCCTGAAATTATTGTAGCCTTTTCTAAAGAGCTCTGTAATGTGAAAGAAAGTTTTAAAAAAATAATTTGAGTACTATAGGCTTGGAAGATGCTATTCAATTAATTATTTTTTTTTCCAAAAAAATAGAAATTTAATACTACGGACGTCCTATCCAACTAAAGAGAGAAAATACCATACTCTCAAATAATGAAGACTTTAAGGATACTTTATCAGCTCAGTTTTATAGAGCAATTATTCCAGATAATGTTAAGTATCTTTCCTGAAGTCAAAGCAAAGTCAGACGGAGTTTCACTCATTCTAAAACGTATAAAAAGCAGCACTTCCAAAGGCAGAAGAGATCTAAAGATGGCAGTCACATAAGATCTGAAAGCATGACAGCCAGAACACATGCACTTCATGCTTCTGTTCCCTTATCCCAAACCAACATCACACACCATACCTTTCACAGGGTGAGAAGTCAATAAGCTGTACTCCCTGGTGACTAAACCTTTGAATCTGCTTGAATTTCTCTCCACCCCAAAGTGCGATGCCCCTCTGGTGGAAGGTAGCCAAGTAGGTACCCTTTGGGGACCAACGTACATAGGTTTCTGTCCAGCGCTGCAATTAAAAAAAGTTAAAATTAAAATTCATACAGAAAAATTTAGCTTCATTCAGAATTACTGAAGGGGGAGGACTTAATGTGTGGCTTGTAGCATCACATTTCACAAATCCACTTATTCAGTGAAGATCTCAGAATTAGTCATACGTTGAATTAATTGTGGATTTAAATTCCATACACATAATGCACTGCATAATGCACTTATTCTTCAGGTTGAAAACTGTTATTTGAGACCATTTGATCTTACTGATCACCAAAAATATTTTGCAGGGACAGTGACAACTGTTGTAGGGTAACTGACAATTGAATCATCCCAACAGGATTGGTGGTCTTTGTTGGATTTCAGCTCTGGCAAGAACATGTCCTTCACAGAAATAAGCGTAAGCAGTTTGAACTTCCTAACAACACTACAGCTCTCGACCTTCAGCTAAGTTAGAGAGGTATCAACCATATAGATCACGGCCAGTAACCATGGTGATAAGCAAAATTGCCTCCATCCCAAAGCCACTTTCCTTTCTATTGTAGCACATAATGGCTATTAAAGAAAATGTTTCTGGGTACCTGCAATTTCCTTAGCAAGTGAACTGGCTACAGCACATAGGCACGCTAACTCTCCCTTTTATATGGTGTTACCAAACCAGCTATTCCTCCTCAGCACCTCTGCAGTCAGCAGAACAGCAAGAAGTGATGAGCAGCTGCATGCTTAAGTGCATATTCAGCACCAATGAATAGCATTCAAACTGACTTTGCATACACAGGTCTTTCTGAACCACTTATAATATACAGATGATGGAACTAACAGGCATCATGGAGAGGTAAAGAAAAGGAAAAACAGACAAGCTAACTCCACATTTGTTTCACCTAAGCCGCTAAGTTTTAATTTTAAAGGATGTAATTTACTTTCTTCCTTTGGAAGAAGAGCAGTATTTCAACGATGGGGGAAAAAAAGATGTTTTTTAAACCAAGAAAAGTGTAATGTTATAAAACGAATGAGACTGACAGTGTATCTGCAATGTACAGCACTTCCAGGACACTCACTGCTCTGTCCTCAATTTGAACAGGTTCCTTGATATCATTCCAAAAAATGGAAGTCCGGTCTCCTGACTCAAAGATCACGCTATACTGATCCCTACAGTCAGGATCTTCCAGCCAGTAGCGCAGATTCCCCTAAAGAAAAACAAGAGATCATTAGTGAGTCAAAGGCTAGGAAGACAAGTTCTCCAAATTAGTATCTACCTGGCAGGTGGAAGTCTGTCTTCAGAAAGCATGCAACTTCAGAGTCTTACCATTGCAAAAAAAATTTTTGAAGTGAAATTAAATAATCCAGATCAGTGGTTACTTGAGACTAAGAGAATCATAAAAAGGTGGACTTCTAAGGCAGTTTGATGATGTTTAACACTTCTGGCCTGAATAATTTTAAACTTTCACTTTCTCCACAGGACATTTTGCAAAGCTAGTGGTAAGAAATACAGAGGTTGGCCTCAAACACGTAAAAAAAAAAAAGATGCTTTCAAAATCCTATTTTAAAATTACTTGTGTGAAGTCATTATTTACCCTAAGTTCCTACATGGAACTATTAAACACAGCCTTTAAGTTCTTCCTGTCACTTTACAACAGCGATAACAAAGGAGCATGTGATCACTACTGCTACTTTCATAACATCATTAACATATATTGTTAATATTCACAAGAAAAAAAAACACTTACCAAATCTTTAAAAGGCTGTTTCTCAGGGATTTCCCACTCATCACTGATTGTCATGTACCTGAAAGAGCAATTTGATTGGTTACACTTAGTGCAGGTACTCTCTTGATTAGAATCCCCCAAACTGTATAGACACGTGATAGCTGCACTCACTTATCGAAGTCTGTGAAAAGGTTCACTCTGAAAGTGTGCTGCTTATCCAGCTTGTACCCATCTGCATTCTTCACAGCATCCACTGCATGAGACGGAGACATGTACTCCAGGAAGATGTACCTACGATGCAGGAATACAAAAGTATGTTCATTGGTGGCTATGTAAAAGAATCGTATCACAAGGAAAATCCACACCATACAGATGAACTAGGAATTCAGCACCCAACATCTACAGAGTAACTTCTCGCCTTGTCCCTAATCAATTACTGTAAAAATTTCCACTTTGACTACAGGCATGCTTTATCAATATGGACTAGATCTGAATTAACTGATATCCTTTCTGTAAAAGGGCTACAGTAGGTGAAAAATGCGAGTTCACAAAACTAATGAAAGCTAGTAACAAAGAGGCAAGTATGCAGCTCTTCCCAGCTGAATGATAGATCTTGTTTAGAAATCGCAAGCCTTGCTGTAGCTGCTCATTTAGACCTTCAAAGCACAGCTCTTATTTTTCATTTACTTTCAACATAATTCAGCTTCCTCCTTGCCACTAACACAATCTAATTTATATCCCAGCAGACTCAGGAAGTCTTTTAGTATCTTGAAATAACCTGGAAGTATCTTAAAGACTACCAGATACTGCCTCTAATATTTTCCCCTAAGCATTTGCTATCCATTTTTCAAAACAAGCACTAGCAGCAGCACTAAAAGGAGAAGAACACAGGAACACAGAGATATAATTATTTTTCTCCTCGCACTGACCTTACAGAAGTAAGGATCTCCCACCTCAGAAATCCCACTCTTTAATGGATACATCTCAAACTCAGGAAGATAGGCTACTCCAACCTCAGAAGGTTTTACTAAGCCTTGTTACTAAGTATCAGATGGATTTTAGGGAGAGAAACCAGACAAAAAACTCTTTCCTGTGCCCTCTCCCTCTGGGCAAGATCATTTCTGGTTAGTTTTCTTCTCAATTTCAGGTGCTGCAATTAACCTGGAAGAGTGATCAGAAGCTGGCAAAATGGCCCTGGGGAGGGCTGCTTGAATTAAGGAAGCTGAAGTCACTGATTTTAGCATAAGCACTGGCAGAGACAGAATATGATATCGACGGTCCCTTTTGCAATAAACAGTACATCCACTGCTGCCAAGTTTTAACTAAAATGGACTTTTAATCTATTTATTAACCATGGCAGGAAATTAACCAAAAAACTCATTTAGTACCGCATAGAAATTTGACTTCCAAACCCAGCTAAACTTTGTTTCCATAATTAACCTCCCCAGGCTGTAACTTAAGGAGTTACTAAGCTCCTCCGTTCCTTCAGGAACTTCTGCTTGTCGCTGAGACTAGATGTCAAGATCGTACAGGTTAAGGTAGAAAACAATGATGTCCATGGTAAGAGGTCACCATAAAGTCCTGACATTAATAATCAAGGGTAAGTCGGTCAGAGCAGCGTGTCAAACCTATTTCCAGCAGGTGCGATCATGACTTACCCCTTTGTCTTGCCATCTGCTTCTGGGTAAAATTCATTGATAATTTTACCAAACTTGGAAAATATTTTGTGGATGACATTCTTCAGTTTTTCGAGTCGGTCTGGTCCAACCTGGGGAACGTTATCCACAACTATTACTGAGTCAATTCCATCTGCTTCCTGCGGCTGGTCTTTCAGCACATCACCAAGTAGTTCTGCAAACAAAAAGCATAAAAGAATTTGAGGCTCCAGTCTACACCACGGAAGAGGAAGACTGAAGGATGAAAAGAACAGTGACACTAACTGAAGAGTAAGACTTCAAATTCAGGAAAATGGTTCAACAATCATTTCAGAATCCTGGTGGTGAATGAAGCCTTTCTTTATCAGGGAAACAACTGAAGTGAATACAGACCACTTCAACAGTGCTTCCTTGTCAAGAGACACGATTCCTCAGTTTCTTCACAAGTTTCAAGGAATTAACTCTTGACGCCTTTCTTAAATAAATACATTACCTCGAGGACACCAACAGACATACTATTAGCTTGTTTCAAGAGTTGGAACTGACTCACAACGTCCTCAAAACCACTGCCAGAGCAGACAACCCTAAGATTTACTACCCAAACTCTGACAAGTAGACTTACCCAAATCATAACCTGATGACTTTGATAAATTTAACGTGCACCTCCCTTCCACATTACAAGAGCTTTAGCACAATTCAAAACGATCTTCCACACTGGAAGCTCTGCATGCTTTAGCATCACTATAATTATGGCTGAGAACTCAAGCTCCATCAAAACCTTTAATTAAACATGAAAATGAAGGTGTTTAAGTAAAGTCACTTACAGCCATATTAAGCACGCAACAAGCGAATGCAAGCACACACCTTTTCATATCCTGGATATTCTTCAGCTACACTCCCTCCCCCCCACCATCACATAGTGGTACTTGCTGTTGGGGTAGTTTGTTCGGTCCTTGCACTGTCTGCTCTAAACCCACACACACACTTCCTCACTTCCACTGGTCCAAGAGAAGCACAAGTTTTTTGAATGAAGTCAGTTGGAGGTTGTGAAAGAGCCAGCTATCTGAACAAGCTGCCTAACTAGCCTGATGTATGAAACTTTTTATCCATTTTGAAAAGGGTTCACAGAAGTCTCTGACAACTAACCAAGAATGGCTGAAGATGCATTTACGCTTCAGAACAAGGCGAGCAGTCAATGGAGAGCACACAATGCAAAGATTCCAGGTTAGGAACCCAGAAAAAAAGGAGCACAGATGAGTGTTGCAGGTAAGTTATGGTATATACTTGGAAGTTCAGACATTCTTTCAGGACTTTGCCCATCTCTGGGTAGCTAACAATACGTGGAGCTGTGGATAGGTACTCACTTGCCTAAGATTTCTGAGACATGCAGTGACACATCTGCAGTGCTTACAAAAACTAAGGATTGAAAGAAGGAATTTCAAAAACTACTACTATAGCACAATAACATGTACGTTTCTTATTCTAGAGTCCCCTATCTTAGCTTTTCCCTGCATATAAAATGGAAGCGCATCCCACAAGGAACACCAAGGATACCTCCACAGAAGCCTACAAGAAAGAAAACGAAGAAGAAAAATTTTTAGGCACTAATAGTCATTTCTTCATAACCATGTCTCACAAAAGGCTTTGTAGACTGTAGACAAACCATGGAATGCACAGTTAGATTCACGTGCAAGCAGACAATACCCTATATTGAATCAAACTGCAATAGATTAAAGACCAATAACTGCATTGTACAACTCCTCTACCTTAAATTCAAAATTATGAACAAAGGGTTCTTTCAAAGGGTAAGAAGCTGGTTTGGCCAGCTCTTTTTCCACCCACTAGGAGAGAGAGGCGTGGTGGGGACACAGCTATCTTCAGCTAACAGAGTTTTAAGGACCACACAGCCATTTTCTGAGCTAAAACTTCTTCGCTGCACCTGGGTGATTATCTGACACGTTCTCTTAAATGTGAGCCAGCTGTTCTGCTATTCCATTCTGGAAAAAAAGAAGTTAAAGTAACATCTGAGATGGGCTAATCCTAAAGCTGATTCATTTCTAAGTTATTTGTTCTTGAAGAGGTAATGTTACCATAAGCATTGAAATAGCCTTGGCTCAGTGACACTGATGGCCCGATGCTGCTTCTCCTGTGCAGCTCTCAAGGTAAGGCAAAAGGAATAAGGAAGCTCAAGAAGCAGCAGACGGATGGAAAACCAGACCAGCAAGAGTGACTAAACCTAAACACTGTAATTCAGCCACTAACACTGTATTATTCATACAGCTGAAGAGTTAACTAGATTAATCCTAAATAGTAAAATAGGAGCAGACAAGAAACATGCCTCGGTTCTGGATACACTGAAACGATCATCATAAACCCAGATGTAGACAAAGCAAACAGAGCAAGCATTTCACTAGACAAAAAGAACCCAACTGTGTATTTACAGACAGTTCTGCCAAGGTCTCTTTGGGATACAAAAGCACATGTTCAAAGAGCTGTACAGACCACTAAGAATAACATATGTTCTTAATCTAAGATACTTTTCTACTTATTTATCAAGCTAAACATAGGACTGGAATGCTAGAAAGCACAATTACCACCGGTATTCCACAGTCAATTGAAAGATCCAGCTGACTTGGGAACTATCACGTGCTTTAAGAAACATCTTCCCAGTTCTGACACATGTAACTATTACAAGACCCTACAAGAGGCTTCTGTCAGAGTAAGCATTGGCGAAACAGACTCAAGAACTGACACGGCTCATTGAGAAAGATTTACCTGAAAGAGAAAAACGCTAAAATAGTTTTAATTCACTTACAGCAGAAGTAGCTATTTGCATAATTAACTGTGTAGTTACACAAGGTTTCATCATTTCAAAGAGACAATATCCAACCCTCTCAAATGGCCCTCCAATAGAGCTTTCTACTACTAACAATATGTCTTCCGCATTTTCTGGCCACAGAGCACCTAGTCCAGCTCTTCATGAAGTGTATCTCACCCCAAGCCCACACTACTTATCTACAGATTTTATTCAGGATGCCTGGAAAAGAGCAAACCGACTGAACCAGGTTCGTAAGCAGCCGGGTAAGAATTTAAAGCCGCGGTCACAGCAGCTGACTTTAACTAACGGAGGCTGACAGACAGCACTCTCCTCACTGCCTCCACCTCACGAGGAGCTCCCACGGACCCGAAGCTGACCAGGAAATTAACGACACGCGCTAATTAACCGCTTCCAGCACGGAGGCGCCGGGAGCTGCCAGCCCGGGCCCACGGCCCAGGCTCAGCTGCGGCCTCCCGGCCTCACCCGGCCCCCACCTTCGTCGCTGATGTCGTCCACGAAGTCCTCGGGGTCGCTGAAGGAGAGCTCATCCTCCGGCTCGGCGGGGGCGGCGGGCGCGGCCTCCCCGGCCTCATCTTCCTGCGGCGCGCCGGGCTCAGCCGGCGGCTCGGCCTCGGCGGGAGACTCGGGCTTGGCCTCGGCCTCTCCCCCCTCCTCCTTCTCCTCCTGCTGCTGCTGCTCCTTCTCCTTCCCCTCCTCCGCCGGCTGGGCCTCAGGCTCGGCCTCAGGCTCGGGCTCGGGCTCCTCCCTGTCAGGGCTCTGGCGGCCGGACCCCGGCTGAGGCTCGGCCTCGGGGGGCTGAGGCGCGGCCTCCTCAGCGGCCTCCTCAACCGCGGCCGCCTGCTGGGTCTCGTCAGGCCCCGTCGGCGCCTCGGGCTCGCCTCCCTCCTCCTCCCCTTCCTCCTTCTCGTCCTGAGGCGGCGGCTCGGCAGGCGGCGGCCCGTCGGGCTGCTCCTCGGCCGGCCCCTGGGCGCGGGGCGGCGCGGGGCTGGGCGCCGGGGCCTGCATGGGGCGCTCCCGGCTCCGCCGCCACGGCAAAGGGAGCGCGGGAGGGGCCGCCAGGGCCATGTGCGCCAGGCCCCGGCGCCTACCACCTGCCGCGGAGGGCGGGGGGGGAGGAATAGGGGGTTTGGCCCGCCGTAGGTTCCGTGCGCCGATGGTTTCGCCCCAGTCTGAGCTCTGAGGAGAGCACCGGTGTTTGGCTGCCCGCTCGTTGTTCGGCTGGAACAGCGAGGGGTTTATTTCAAGCTCGCTACGGCTGTGGTCTCCCCCGCTTCGCGGTGGTTGAGCCCAACATGGCGGCTCTGTGCAGGCTGCCGAGGTGGGGTTCGGCCGAACCATTTGCGGAGAAGCGGGAGGCGCCGCGGCAGTTAGCCGGGCGGATGAGGGCCTTCCCTGCGCTTCTGTCATCTCACCGCATTTTTCAATCCAACTCTATGAAGACAGCAGCAGCATGCCGAGCCGAAACCCTCCCGCTTTCCCCAGCTTAACACCAAACGTTCCCCCCTACAACCCCCTGCCGTGGGCTCGCCCGAAGGCCGGCCGTAGTGAACGGGCGCTACCAAACCCATGAGAAAGGGGGAGGCGCAGGGCCGGCGACAGCGCGGTTGCGCTGAGGGGCGGCTGCACCCCCCCGCGGGGCCGCGTGGTCGGGTCTGCCGGCAGCCGCCACATCCAGCGCGGGCCCCGGCTCGCCTCATGGCGGGCCCCGGCTGGGTGCTGAGGGGAGCGCCCTGGGGACCCCGGGGTCTGTGGGGGCTGAAAGGAGGGCAGAGGTTTGCTGCCTTATCCCCAGTTGCTGCCAGGCCCGCTGAGAGTTGAGTATATAAGCCGTCTCCCAGAGTGGTGCCAGTGCTTACGGGGTCTTGGTGGTTTTTAACGGTGTTTTTCCGTGAGGTGAAAAAGGGGCACTCGCTGCCCCGCACCGTCCGTGAGGTGAAAAATGGTGCTCGCTGTGCCCCGCCGTGACACTGGGTAGCGGGAGAAGCCTTCCAGAGGGACGGTGAGCCTGGTTCCATGCAGGTGGTCTGTCAGTGCTGGGGTATGGACCGAGGGACATGACAGATACACCTTCCTAATGTTCTCCTTTCTAATATTTTCTAGTGATGGGAAGCGTTACCTTGGCTGACCCCAGTGTTTTAGTGTGCCTTCACACTGGTAACATTCTTTTCTCTCACACTAGCTAGCTAAGTGACTGACTGAGACGGCCGACCCCTCGTTATCAATTAAATCATTACTTTTCAAGGGCTCTTAGGCTGATGCAAAAACACAGATTTTTTTATTTTTTTTTTCTAGCATGCATGTCACTATAATATATCCAAAGTAGTGAAGAGAACCTGGGATTTGCGATGGATATAATTTTGAAGTTTCAACGAAGACTTTAGAGGAAAAAAAGAACAGTTCTTGAAGAATAGTTGATGTGCATTTGCTTCCCAGATGAACACCTGATTATTATTATTTTTTTTTTGGCCTAGTGCTTGCTTTGAAATCATCAAAACATTCAGAATAAGAATGCCAGCATAGAAATTTCATGAGAAGAGCAGAACAGGTATTGCAGTTAGTAGTTTGAATTTATAATGCATATTTTATATTTTTATATTTATATTTTGATAAATTCTTGGGAGAAGGTATTAAAAGTAGCTTTGTAATTTATCAGCTAGTCACAAGATGTCACCCTCACTCTATTCAAATGTAATTGGTTGTGTGTGTCAATTCCATACTTAAGCTATGGGCAATGTTCGTGAATGGAAATGATGACTGGCACTTTGTTACTTCCCCCACCCCGTTATGTCATGGTAGTTGACCAGACATTTTATTTCCTGAGTTGCAAAAGCACTGATGCGTGAAAGTAAAGAGAAAGCTGTTGCTCCTCTTGCCATCACAAGCGTATTTTTTCCAAATACGAGGACATGCTGTGGTTCAATCCAGGGTCCCAGCTGGATCCTCAAGACTGTATGTCACTTCCAAGTGCATGAATGCAGTCTCTCACCTATGTTTCACCACTCTTCATGGTTGCCTGAAAGGGCAATTTTCTATTCTACCTTTCTTCCTGTTTGCAAGCTACATACTACTTCTACAATCACTTTGGTAAAATACTGAATTTAAATGCTCAGTCCGACTTTCCTGTCTTTGCGTAGTCTGATATTTGCACTTTCTCTTACTTTACAGCAAATTTTGATTTCTCTTCTCTTCCTTCCTTCCTTCCTTCCATTTCCTTTCTCCTATAGAAAAGTTTCAAATCCCTTCAGTCCCTGTGCTACTATCTCACTGCTATTCTTTGTATTCCAGTCCTTACTCAGCAACGAGGGTGAGTGGAACAACTTTTAAAACCAGAGATTGGGTCTGGCAGATGGAGCTTGTTCCTGTAAGTATTCCACATGCAAAAATCCTAATCAATGGGAAGTTTGGGCTAAGAAGTCTAATGAGAATGACTTCTTGTGTAACACAGTTGTCGAAACAGAAATACTTCATGTATTTTGCTGAGTATAAGTGATCTGAGGATGATGGAATTGAAAATAATGATTCCTAAACTGAATTCTGAAAGAGTATGGAAGCTCTTGTTTTTAAGATCTGTGTGAAATTTTACCTAATACATACACAGAATGAGCCATTGCAAGACTGGGGCCTCACGTAGTCCTGTACTTTTGCATTACATTTGTTACCTGGAAGTCGCTGACACATGCTTGCTCTTTCTTTCTCCAATGACAATAGTTTCTTTATGCTATAGGTTTTCCGAAGTTTTTGCTGCATTTACAATAAACATGGAAGAGTTCAATAACTTATGTCAAGCACAATCTTTCTGGCCCTGTTCAAAAATTATTTCAGCAATTGAATTATTTATTTCATAGTATTTTTCTTCAAGACTCCTTCCATGGATTGCAAAAGCAATCTTCAGTGTAGAATGTCTTATTTATACCAAATAAATAGTTATGCTATTAGCTTAAGTACAGACCAATCAAAGATCTATAGCTAAATGAGAACATGTTGATTCCTTCATTCATTTTCTCAAAAAATGCTGTATAGGGGAAAAAATGTGTGGCGCTTAGTTTTCTGAAGTGCTGAGCCTGCAAAACTCTCCACTCGGCTGCTGTATAAACATGATTTGAAGGGCCTCTCAGCTTCAATAATGCCATGCTTTCCTAGTTTTATACATGGATTTAGTCTGCACCCATGGTTGTGGGGAAATAGCACTGAGGGAAGAGGCAGAAGGAAAAGGAGAATCAGTCAAGTCATTCATGTCTTTGTAGCAGCATAACAAATTTCAGGGGAAAGCGTTATGATTGTAATGACAGCTGAAAAAATTCAGACTTCATAATTTTCTGTGGGTTAGTTCTCTTTGCATATACTGGAGGTAATTGTTTATCTTCCAAATATTTGTAAGGAACATTAATTAGTGAATGAATCCAATACTTTGGAGGTTAGAAACATAAAGCATTATTATGGATTGGTAGCATCTTAATCTGGACATCCAAAATCTATACAGACTTTTGTGTCTTGCTTGTTTGATGGTGTTTTCAGGAAAAGCACTGCGCAAAACATATATCTTATTTTCTACCAGCATCAGCTGTATCGTTCCTGATTAATAGAGTGTAAAAGAAGTGGAAAAAAAATATTGCTAATAAAGTTAGAGGCATTCATGCCTCAAATTCTTATTTTAGGTAGTTTTAGAAAATGTATTTGCATTTCAGATATTTATATTTCTATGCTTTCCTGAATAGGACAATGTTTGCTTCTACTGTATTTACTTTCGTTAGTGCATTCCTTCTGGTGCATAGTATAAAACGCTGCAATTGCTTTTCCTTTGGAGAATAAAAACAAAAACAAATTTATCTTCAGTAATGCTTCATAAAAATCTGAATGCATCCAAAATGTAAAAAAAATTCAGTACAGGAAACATCCCGATTGCTTGACCAAATGGCAGCAGAAATTAAACGCTGTGGGAAAACTTAAGAAAATACACCAAAAAGTTGTCTTGGTGTATGTTATCTGACTTGCAATGTGGCGTGCAGCCCCCTTTGCTGTATGCCTTCAAGGACAGCCTTAATATCACTA